>NW_016690200.1:1241889-1246050 GCF_001604755.1 Lepidothrix coronata
AAAAAAAAAAAAAAAAAAAAAAAAAAAAAAAAAAACAACAAAAAAACAAACATGAGGGAGAGCTGAACCCCTCTAGGGACATGAGATCACTTTAATGGGTAGCCCATGTAACAGGCAAGTTTATAGATCTTAAGGGTGACACATCATTTAAGCCTTCAGATAGATTTGTAATGGTCCTGTAATTCAGCCTAAGCCAGGCTAAACTTATTTTTATATCTTCCCAATGCCTAGCAACGTATACATAACTTTGCTTCAAGTCAGAATATTTTGCCCCCTTCAAATTCAGAAGCACTCACACATGGTTCGTTTAATACCTGGGAGATTATAACAAAGAGATAGTTGATGATTGATCTTCTGCAAAATATTCCCTACAGATTGACTTGATTATATTGCAGTCATCTGTTCCCCCTCAAATTCCTCCTTCACACACTTCTGCTATGAATTGTTGGGAAATTCCCAGCCGGCAATGAACATTAGTGATTATGTGAATAGGTTTATGTATATCGCAATTTATAAATTTTAGTCTTCTCAAAACTGTTTATTTGAATGTATATATAACCAATATTCAGACCACATGTGTGATTATGTCCTCTAATTTCAGCTATTTGAAAGTTAGAAATCTAAGATCCTTCTAGCCCAAGGAGAATAAAATGGATTTCCCCAGGATTGATTCACCTTGGCATAAGAGAGAAATATGAGATGGGTAAGAATAAGAATCCTCTGGAAGTAGCTTTTCCTCTTTTGTCTATGAAGGCAGACTAAATTCTACAGCACTGAAAGCAAAGTTGTGTGGGATGAATTAGGTTTCACCTGACCATGTCCAGATAATACTTCAAGTACCAGCAGTTTTATCCTCATTATCTACTGATAAGGAAAGAGAATGTGTGTCATTAAACTCAAGTATGTGCAGCTTTTGCCTGGGGTAGAGTTAATTTTCTTCACAGTGGCTGGTATGGGGCTGTGTTTCAGATTTGTGCTGAACACAAGGTTGATAAAATAGAGATGTTTTTGTTAATGCTGAGCAGGGCTTATAAAGAGCTAAGGCCTTTTCTGCTTTTCATACCGCCACACTGGTGAGGAATTTGGGGGTGCATGGGAGGCTGGGAGGAGACACAGCCAGGACAGGTGATCCAAACTGACTAAAAGGACATTCCAGACCATGTGACATCATGCTCAGTATTGAAGCTGGGAGACAGAATGAAGAAGAGGGGGGATGTTTGGAGTGATGGCTTTTGTCTTTCCAAGTAACCTTGACATGTGATGGGGCCCTGTTCTCCTGGACATGGCTGAACACCTGTCTGCCCATGGAAAGCAGTGAATTAATTCCTTGTTTTGCTTTCTTTGCTTTACCTAAAAATATCTTTATTTCATGAGTTTTCCAGCTTTTTACCCTTCCAATTCTGTCCTGGATCCTGCTGGTGGGGGAGTGAGTGAGCAGCTGCATGGGGCTTGACTGCTGGCTGGGTTTAAACTAGGACAAGTAAAAGGAAACTGATGTAAAAAAAGTATTCAGTTTCCAAGGATAATATAAAAAAATCTCTGAATTAGGAAGACCTTGGGCAATATATTGGGGATTGCCCTATCGTTCTTAGTGTCACCATGTATTATGTATTATAAGTGTGTTGTATATTATTTATTAAAATTTATACATTACTCATTTTTAGAGTCAGTTTTTTAAACCCCAAAGGAAACTGACTATATATATGTACATATATCTCCATATGTTATGTTGACACCAAATCTGACATAATACAGCACTGAATCAAGTCAAGAGTCTTATAAAACTCCCAAAATTATGATAAAAGTCAATTCAAGATTCCAACAAATAAAAGACAAATACCAATGTAACTGTAGACTCCCAAAATGAATAACTGAAACACCATTTTGACTGGGATAGCTCTGTCTTTCAGATGAATACAAGCGATACATTCCTTATTCCTATTGCATCTTCCTGTAACATATTTATTCTAATTTAATTAATTCAAAAGAAGGCATTAATAATTGAAAAAAGAAGCTGAGTAAATTATAGGAACCAGTCAGAAGTATACAGAAAAAGTGGAAGAGAGAATTTTTCCAGCACAGAAGGTATTAAGTAAAACATTTGATACTTTTACAAGTAAAAACTTCACTTGATGATTGAGTCCAGAATTAACTGGCATAACTCCACTGAAATCAAGCTAACTATGCCAATTTGCATCAGCTGAGGACCTGACTCAGTATCATGAAGTAATATTCTTTCTGTCTTCCTGAAAACGCTACTATGAATGTGTGATATTTTGCAGGTGGATCAGTCTTTTAGTGTACAGTATAGTTACATGATATGAATCTGAAGTATCTTCACTATATTTACATATCTTAGTGTTGATCCATCTGGAGTTTTATTTCAACACAGCAAAGCTAAGCAGTTGAATGATTTTTTATTTATTTTTAGGTTTTCCTAATGTCTTTTGTTAGCAGTCTCTTAATTTTTTGCACATACTTTTCAATCTGACTGAATCCATTTCCAACTGTCTAAGCACATAGGAGCGTTTCCAGTTGTCCTTTATAATGTTCTGCTGCTACTTTTACCTTTCCTCACAACACTGTCTGCTTCTCTACTGCTGTCCATCCTACACCCAATATTTGCTGCTACCAAAAGGAGAACCTCCATCAATCTACCAAATACCTCTCCATAAGTATGTGTCTGGTTATCCATTGCTGTTCTGGTAAGTATTTTAACCAAAGATAGGTCAGCACTATAATCATATGAGATCTTTGTTTATACTTTGGAATACGTGTTCTTTCTTGTTTCAACTCCTAGGCAAAGAGATTGTATCTGCACTGAGTGAAAGTTTAATGACTGATAAACCTTGGCAATAACACTTTTACCCTGAGTCATATGTTAAAAACCCCAGCTATTGACATTTTATTTTGAAGAGCTGCAGCACCCAGAAGTTTTACTGCCAATGACTAAGTTGTTGAATATTCCATTTGGAACAAGAAAATAAAACCTGTATTTTGGACAAGAAAAAAGTTCAGAGGATACATGTGTGCACACAAAAACACACGCATGCAGTGTCAAAGTCTCTGTTTACCTTCACGTCTCTGCAGGGAGTAGTCTTTAAACATATCTCAAGGCCATTCAGTAAATACAGTTAATTAAAAACTTCTTTTGGAGCCAAGGTTTCAAACTATGCTAATTTGTAGTAATATTTATCACACTGAGTTCTCTCAAGGATGCCAGATGGATATGCTTTAGCACACATGGAACTGCTCAGACAAAATATCTTGTCCAAAAGGTAAGAATTTAACTGTCTTCTTAGACTGGTGAGCTAGTCTGGAAATATACTTCTGAAACAGCACAATAAAGAGCAAAGAACACACATGATACAAGGCTGATTAATTAACATCTGTTCTCAGATTGCACAGTTTTTGCTTTCACTCAAGTATCCTAAAGTACCACATAAAATCTGAATTTTTACTATGTATTTCAGTGTACTGTGTCTGCAATATGTCACACGTACAGATGCTAAACTACTCTGGGATTTATTTGACAGAGAAGCCTTGGAGCTGGATTCAAATGCTGAAATGGAAGTACAATTGCAATTGGAAAATTGTGAAAGTACAGTTGGATAGTGAGAAAAGGCCCCATCAAGTCAGTGGCAGTATATGAAGGCCACCACAAAGTCGCTCGAAAGGTGATGGAGAAAACAGACATTCCTGACAAATCGTAGAATCATAGAATATTTTGAGTTAGAAGAGATCCACAAGGATCATCAAGTCCAGCTCCCAACCCTGCACAACAATCACACCATGTGCCCAAGAGTGTTGTCCAAACACTCCTTGAGCTCTGTCAGGTTGGTGCTGTGAACACTGCCCAGGGGACCCAGTCGCACACTGGGCAAAGAACCTCTTGCTAATAGCCCAGTTAAACCTTCCCTGACACAGCTTCAGACCATTCCCTTGGGTCCTGTCACTGGTCACCACAGAGAAGAGATCAGTGTCTGCCCCTCTGCCTCCCCTCGTGAGGAAGTTACAGACAACCATGAGATCTCCTCTCAGTCTCCACTTCTCTGGGCTGAACAAGCAGTGAACTCAGCTGCTCTTTGTATGACTTCCCCTCCAGACACTTTAGCACCTTCTTATCCCTTCATATCTCTTCTTTGGATGCTCTCTAATATT
>NW_016690200.1:1246805-1259864 GCF_001604755.1 Lepidothrix coronata
TTTGTACGTTATTCTTGTAAGAGCGTGCTGGTATATTTAATGACCCCTGTGCTCTAAGCATAACATCATCTCTGGCAGAACAAATTCCTGTGCATCCAGCTCTGCTTTTGATTTGGTTCAGACTGAAAAATGCAGTGGTTTTTTGACCTTTTTTTACTAGCAAGTGAAAAAAAATCACTTTGAGAGAACTCTTCTGAGGTCTAGAATTGCATTGTATATCCAATACATATGCAATGACCTTCTGTGACAGAACAATATGTTCTTAAACGTTGTACAAGACTGAGCACACAATCAACACATAGAGAAGAAACATCCTGAACAAGATGCTGTAGTTGTGCAGACAATGACACAACACATCTAACGCAGGCTGTAGTACAAGGAACACAGCAAAAGCCATTTTTCTGAAAATCACCTGGGCTTTCCTCTGCTTTGAGAGCCTGGTACACAGGGAAGGTCTAGATTACATATTAGGAAAAAAATCTTCACTACAAGGGTGACCAGACATTAGAATAAGTTGCCCAAGGAAGTGGTGGAACCACCACCCCTGAGGTGTTGAAAAAAGCACATGGATGTGGCACTTGTGGGCACAGTTTAGTGGTAAACATGGTGGTGCTGGGTTAATGGTTGTACTTGGTCTTAGAGGTCTTTTCCAGGCTTAATGATTCAATGATTATGATTCTAAGTGCATCAGTTCTTCTCTCCATAGTAATGTCACTGTTTAAATGGTTGGAGATATAGAAGTGGCCTGGGGTGAGCAAGCAACTGATTTATCTAAATGTGACACAGGTTCTGGAAGCACCTTGCTTCTGGAGATCCAGAAATTGGAAGGAAAAAAGGTGATAAGAGGGTCATGGAACAGACAGTGAGCAGCAAGACTAAAGATGAAGAATGGCCAAGCACAAGGTGAAAACCTTTACGATAAACAAAGATGGGTTTTGTCACCTGAGGATCTTCAGAACAGGACTGTGCTGGAGTCCTTTTTCTGTTATCAACTAGAGTCTCAAAAAAAACTTTTGTAACCCTTGATCAGCAAAATCATATGTGTAAGAGCCGGTTTTCCTGTGACAGTATCCCAGATCATAGCCCAATATAGTGCTACTATTTGCATAAGAGCAGAGAGAGTAATATTTAAAAAGAGTGTAAAAATGGTGGTGTAAAATGATGGTGTAAAAATATTCAGGTGAAATGATTTTTCATTCTTTAATGTTCTGAAAGAAATTAAATCAGAATATGTGAGTGTACTTCTTGATAACAAAACTCAGAAAGCATTAGAACAATTTTCTTTAGCCTGACAAAAGTATTGGAAAAAGAGGGATCAAACTCCGTTTATCACAAACCGGTAACTACAGCAAAAAGAATGTAATAATACATCTCTTTACAAAACTGCAACTGGAACACATAGAAACAGAAAACTGAATGAAGCCAGAAAATGAAATGAAACATTAAGTTACCCAGTACTTTGTTTTTACCACAAAACTATCCTTTCACTCTGTGTTACTTTACAACACACATAGCTGGGCTCCCAGATGGAGCTGAAGCTGCAATGAAATGCATGTTTGTTATAATCAGAATGGAAAGCAATCTCTGTCACTAAAGCTACACCAAGATTTCTCTGAGACCTCTTTCAGTTCCATATACCTCTCTGCTTTAATTTTTCCATCTGGAATATCCTGTTTCTTCTCAGTCCAAGTAGTAGTCCTAAATGTTTTTTTCCCTAGAAAGTCCAATCTTCAAAAATAAGGGATGGATGGAAAATTGTGCAATTTGCATTATTAGAAAAGCTTACCACTGAATCTCAAATACATCATGACTGCAGGATTCTACTTGAAATGTAATAGGAAGGTCAGAAACTTGCTGGAAAGCAAGTGCAAACTGAATTATATGTCAAAGCTTTAAGGACATATATAATACCTTTTGTATGAGCATGGTAGATTTTCTAGAGTAGTTTTTAGCTCACAGAATCATAGAATCAATCATAGAAGGATTTGAGCTGGAAAGAACCTTAAAGATCCAAACACCTGCCATGGGCAGGATGTGTTTTCACTATATCAGGTTGATAAAAGCCCTGCCCAGCCTGGCCTTGAACTCTTCCAGGGGTGGATCATCCACAAGTCCTTTGGGACTTGGTCTCACCATACTCATTATAAAAAAAATTCTTCCCTCTGTCCAACCTAACCCTTACCTTTTTCAGTTCTAAACTCTTACCCATTGTTCTGTCACTATAAGCCCTGGCAAAAATCCTCTCTGTCTTTCTTACGAACCCTGTTTGTAAATTGAAAGGCTGAAGTAAGTTGTCTCTGGAGCCTTCACTTTTCCACGCTGAGCAACCCCAATTCTCTCAACCTGTCTTCATAAAAAGGTGCTTCAGCTCCCTGACCATTTTCATGATCCTCCTCTGGACTTGTTCCAGCAGGTCAATGTCTTTCTTGTGTTGGGGGCCCCACAGCTGGATGTAACAAGCCAGGTGGGGTCTCACCAGAGCAGTGTAGAGGGACAGAATCACCTCCCTCAGCCTGCTGGCCCAGTTCTTTTGATGCAGCCCAGGATACAGTCAGCTTTCTGAGCTACAAAAGTGCGCTGCTGGATCATGTCCAATTTTTCATCCACCAGCACCCCCAAGTCCTTCTCAGCAGGCTTGTTCTCAATCTGTTCATCCCCCAGCCTGTATTGATACTGGGGATCGCCCTGACCCGCGTGCAGCACCTTGCACTTGGCCTTATTGAACTTCACGTATTTCCCACCAGCTTGTCGAGCCTGTCAAGGTCAAATGGCAGCTATCAGTCATACTGGGGGATGTCAGGCTTTGCAGAGCAGTTCTTCATAACAATGCTCCAGGAAAGTAAACATATTTCCTTGTAGAAAATTTGCATTACCCTCAAGAAGAAAAGGCCTCCCCATTCTCCCCTCTGAATAAGAATTGTAGTGGAGCAAGTAGGGCTCCATGAGGAAGGAGAAACATTAGGGGCAAAATTTAGGGGCAGCCTGCTGCCCTACCACAGTGCCAGGAGTCAGCAAACATCAGAAGTGGTAAACCTCCATTTTCCCAAACATCTGTCTCCCTCCACATAGGACTGGCTAATGGAAGTACCAGGCCCTTTGGCTGTGGAAGGCAGTATCTGGCACAGCAAAAAGACACCTCCACCTATTTTGTCACCATCTCAGTGTTGAATCACAGAGTCAAGTCTACCATTTCAGTGATGTCCTTTCTCCAGACTACTATCCAATGTTTGCCCAGGAAATAGAACTACAAAGTGGAATTGCTTCTTTCTTCTGCCGCTGCACAGTTCAATAAAACCAGCATGAGTCTGTCCCAGTGACACGCTTGGCAGGGAAACAGCTGTTGAAACCCAGAGTGATCTGAGGCTTTGCTAGATGGGCCCGTACTGTTTGTTCCACAGTGCTCACGTGCAGTTTGCTTGCTGAGCAGGGACAGCCAAACTTAGCACTGTCCTGCAGTGCATTGCCCCCAGTCATGTTTGCCAGTCTTAGTACTGTTACATTCATTGCAGAGAGGCCACCGTGTGTAGTGATTTAAGCCACCAAGCACACAAGAGACTAATTGCTCTATGAATTAGGTCACTGGAGTGCAATGTGAGAGAGCTGGATATTTTTTGAGCCCTTGGCTTTTGATCCCTATTTCATAGAAATAAATTCTTCCTCTGCAAAATGTGGGTAATACTTTTCTGCCTCAAATTGGAAGCTAAGGAGGAGTTTTGTCTAATTGAAGATGCACTCAAATACTGTTGGAATAAGAATCAGAGGGCGAACAACAAACAAGATTCCTCTGTGCAGACTTCATCTAGTATGGAGTAATGGAGGCATAATGCTATACTGAAGGGTAACAAATGAAAAAAAATGCAGTGGTCTCACTCATGAAATACTGCTCATCATGTCCTCTGACTTATTCTGTACTGCAGGAAATAGAGGCTCACACAATAAAATAGGATTGCAATACATTTGTCCAAGGGGACATGTAAGAATCTGACTTTTTTAAGTATGGGTTTTCTGTTTATTTTGTCCTCCTCAGTTCATGTTCCTTCTTTCAAAGTTGTAGAAGATATTTGATTATAGGTGCTGAGTTTTTCAGCTATCAGCAAAACCCAACACTGAATGAAAATTTATCTAATAGGCAAGGAAGTGCAGTAGAGGATGAACTCTGGATAGAGAGGAAAAGGTGTAATACCCCACGTCAAGGCCATTGCAAAGCCCAGACCTATGTGACGTTATTCTGCGTGAGTAATCAGATTTACATGTTTCCTTCTTCTGGCTCTTCAAATTCATTATCCACACTTTTCATAAATATCTTGAAGAAAGAAAACTTTAACTATGATATCAGCCTAATTATTGACAGGGTCATATGTTTATGCTGAGGTGGAATCACACGGACAAAGATACCCCAGTATAGGCTTCCATATTTAGTGCCATGTCTTCTAGTCTGGAGGAAGTGTAATTCAATTCACGCAAGAGTTAAACCCATTTTTATGTAATCTCTGGAAACAGAAATAGAGCCCTAACAATAAAAAAATTCCATGAGCTAGAAGAGAACTGAAACCCAAGACCCCACTGTGTTTTTCTGAAGATTTGAGTGAAGCTGTTTTATTCATGGGAGTTATGCCCCTTAAAGGCACACAAAGGAACACAAAAAATGTAATCAGTAAAGGAATAAAAATATAACCAGTAAAGAAGAAAATTGGAATTATAACAGAATATGTACTAGGAAGCATCAAAATGCAGTTGATTCAGAGTCCTGTTTACATGTCAAAGCAGGGACTTGAGATGCTATTTCATCCTTTTACTCTCTCTGGTCATGCCTACAACTCAAAGCAGTTTAGTATTTAGGTTAGTTTACTACTTTTGCTCTCAGCTCGTGAAAGGGTTTTGCAATTTTATCCATTAGTCTTGCAAACAATGTCCATTTCCAGGTAATTATGTATAGTTCTTTGAAGGTAATATATACATTCAGATGGAGAAGTTTTCTTAGAGTGATTATTTCATACCACTTATAACCAAATTTTGCTCTATTTTACTGAATACAGAAATTAGGTGAAATACATCATTCTTCTTACATCTGTATTCATTGTCATGAGTTTTTGCTACATGAGTAGATCAGGAGCCTGAGCTTGCAAACATAATAGCATGAGTACAAACCCCACAGCCATTTGCAGAGCAGTTTAGGCATTTACTTCCTGATTCACTGACAATGTGGAAAACAAAAGTACCAGCTATGCTCTGGCTAAGGACTACAGATACTATTACAAGCCCTGTTTTTAAATTGCTGGAGCAGTCTATGAGTCTAAAATGCTCCACTGAACATATTTACTTCTTTTCTTTGCCAGCTGCAAGTTTCCATGTGCTCAATCCTCCAGTCAATTTTTTTTAATTTTTTTTTTAATTCTATGACTTCATTAAAATGCTTATAATATTTTTGGCTTGTTACATGTATTTTAATTCTTTGACTATGATTCTTGATCTAGCATGACCTTTGAGTCTGATCAAGCTTCTGTAGTTGTTATTTTGTTTTTCAAAGGCAGATGACCAAAGTCAGACTTCTTTCAAAAAGAAAAAGTGAGACTCAATTTATTTTGGGTTTTTTTCACAATTTTCTCATAGATATAAGAAAACTAAATCATTACTTTCTTCTTCTGTGCTTTTCTAAGTTAAAGCTGAAAAAACAGAGAAGAAAGAGGATGTAAAACAAACAAAAAAAAAAGTTGCACAAAACAGTTGCAGATAGAAGCTTCAAAATTCTCATGGAATCCAATATTTTTAAATTAGCTCTGCTTTTCCTGCAACAAAGGAAAAAAAGCTTAGCGCCACATTATACTTGTATTTGAATTCAACTCAAAATATTACCCAGAAATCCAAATCCAGTGTGATTATTGATAGTCGCAGCATGTGTAGTGGAAGACAGCTGAATGAGTATGTGTGTATTATGGTATCTCATCAAGCAGTAAGATACCTCATCAAGTATTGTATGTATTTGTGCCTTATGCTACTTATCTCTGGCATGTCAAAAACCATTTGGAGTGTTTTAGGATGTGAAGTGTGATGTTTGTATTTCCTCTTCAAAGAACATGATTTCCTCATTAACATGAGGAGCAGTTGCACGAGTGGGGAGGAGTTCCAGGTATCTAGGTAGGTGAAGCTACGTGGTTTTACACATTAACACACACTGTATTGTACCATTCACAGTACCTACAGCAAATTGATCACCTTTCTCAGAAAGAAGCTGCACAGAAGAGATTAAAGCACCACAAACCAGTGTTTGAAGCATTACAATCCCTTTTCTTTGTAAATTAACTGATTAAATGATCTATGGAGGTAATAAGAGGCATTCAGGGTAATATGAGGCGATCAGCTGTAGTAAGAGATGTGAGTAAGGATGAGTTCAAACATCTACCTATCCATGTTCACTGAAACACTGTAGGCAACATGGGATGAGCTGTCTTGTCATAGGAATATTGCTCCAAATGACTAAACAGTTCAATCAGTGCAGTGGGGATACTCATGCATGTGACAAAATCCAGCTCTGCCTTTCAGATCAAATCTCTGAGAGTTTCAATATCTGTCATCACAGTGGCCATTGTGCACCCAAGTTGCAAGAACATCACTAAAAACTTAGGCCCTTTGTGCAGGAAGATGGTGTTGCAAAGGGCTGATCATCCTCAGTCAGATCAGTGCAAATACCCTGAAAATCCCCATGATAATGTCATGGCAGATGGCCTATTTTGGAGATGAACTTGTGGCTTCTGGAATCTTGAAGAAACAGACAGCTGTGATCAATATGAATTCCCTCTCTCTTGAAATATTACAGAGGTAACAAAGAATGTGTTGGAAGAGTATGTATCTGAAGGATGTAAAATTTTAGTGAAAGGATCCCAGGTTTAATTTGCTATGATAGCACTGTCCATATGACCCTTTCATAAAAGTCCAGAGCATTGTCCCTGTGACGAGCTCTCAGAAGCAGGTGTATGACCTCTGGTTTTCCATTCCCATACCATCACCTCTCTCCTCCAAACAACAATTCTCCATAATATACCCTCCTTTTACCTTCCACTAGAATACCTTTGGTTCACTGGGATGAAAATGGGGATCCAATATTTATACCCCTGTCTGTAAATTACTGTGGTGGGTGAACAGATGAAAACCAAAATGCTACCACCAGCAGATCAGTGTTACTGCTTAACATCTGATGGGGCAGCCACACGTGGGGTTGCATTGTCTAAACCACAGTGCTGCTGTGAAGGTGAAATGTGGAGTTGGCATATGGGACTGTAGTTGGGACCTTTTCATTTAAAAGATACTGGGTGGGATATAGGCTACTGTTCCATCTCAGCAATGAACCAGCATCATGAAAGTGATGGGTTTCTGCACAGGAAGGACATAAATCTGTTAGAGTGAATCCAGAGTAGGGCCACAAAGATTATTAGAGGTATGGAACACCTCTCCTATAAGGAAAGGCTGAGGAGATTGTTCACCTTGCAGAAAAGAAGGGGCTCTAGAGTAACCTTACAGCAGTCTTCCAGAGCATAAAGGGGTCTGCCAAAAACCTGGAGAGGGACTTTTCCAAAGGCATGCAGACATAGGACAAGGGGGAATGGCTTTAAGCTGAAAAAGATTAGATTTAAATTAGATATCAGGAAAAAATTATTTCCTGTTTGAGGCACTGACACAGGTTGCCCAGAGAAGCTATGGATGCCCCATCCCTGAAACCGTTCAAGGCCAGGTTGGATGGGGTTTTGAACAACCCGGCCCCTAAAGGAAGGTGTCCTTGCCCATGGCAGGAGGTTGGAACTAAGTGATCTGTAAGATCCTTTCCACCCCCAACCATTCTATGATTCTGTGATTTTAAAGTGTGGCTACTTAGTTTCCTCTCTATTTCTTGTTCACTAGAATATAACATAGAACATCTCTGTCCATATTCACTGATCTTATGGGGGTCAACAGTGCAGATATAAGAGTTATACAGCTTTCTTGGCCTAGGTCTGAGAAGCGTTAGTAAGACAGCAAAGGAAATGACTCCTAGTTGAGAAGTGGGAACAGATTCCTATGTTCCTCTTTTGCTATCATACATAGGGAAAAGTACATTTTGGCTTCTGGACTGATGACTTCCCAGGAGCTTATACTGATTAAAACCAATGCCTTCAGCAAAAAGAAATCCAAAAGTCTACAAACATTTATGTCAGAGTCAAAGCCACAGAAAGAAGAGTATAAAACAAATAAGCAAAAAATTTTAAAAAAAGCAAGTACAATGGCTGGCAAGTGAGGCAGACTGAATTCCATACTGCACACAACTCCACTATGAGGATTTTGCAATAGGAAAAGGTGATGCAACAGAAGACTTTTGGAGAGAAACCCAAAGGAACAAGAGATCTTCTTGCTTTCTGTGTGCACAAAAAACTCTAGCTTGTACTTTTTCCACCTTCTCTGGATGGGAGAGAAACCTCCCTGTGCCAAAGGTTCAAACAATACAGGCTCTCAGTGCAGAGGTAAGTGTAGTTTCCAGGGTGTTTTCTCTGTTTAGCTGCAGGACTGTAATGTTGTGTTTTGTCTGATCCAAATAAACCTCTTTTAAAGGTGCTTCGGTTACAGGAAAGAAGAAAACAGTTACTATTGACTTTCCATGGATCTTCCCTTTTCATTTTCTTCTGATCAAGACAACATTCAGCTTTCTCTCCTCTTCCACTGAAAGAAAAGATGCAGCTTTTTTAGACCTCAAGTAGGTCTAAATTTCATTGACTTAAAGGCTTTACAGTTGTATTCTGTCTGTGTATAAACCTTGACAGGACTCCAGCTCACTTTCAGTGTTCAGGGACCGAACAGGGACACAGCACATATCCCTGAGGTAGGCACTTCCAATGAATGTTTTAAGTCTACTGATGACTTATGGTGATCAGAAAAAGGAATAAAATTTCATGGGTTTAAATAAATGGTGGGTTTTTTCCTTCCTGAAGACAGAGAACAATTGTTATAATTATGCCACATTGGCTAGGTCTGGACAAAAACTGTCTTAAGAGCTATATTCAAAACTGATTTACGTGACATGATGTATTTATGTGTCAGGAGACACCTGTAAATCTAATTTTAAAAAAAAGAAAGATTATACCCAATACTTATAGTCTATATAGGCGTATGACTAATTGAATCTTCTTTAGCAAAAAAGAAATATTAAGAAAATTAATGTCCTATATGACTGACCCAGTCTAAATGGGTAAATACCTATATAATGTATTTCATATATACCATTTGTTTTTATATATGTATAACTATACACATACAAAACTCATTTTCAATACTTCATAAAGTTTGAAATAGTAGCACATTAAAAATATGCTAGACACAAACGGAACAGCGGAGCAGCACTAATCAGCCTAACTTAAAGAATGCTTTTTTAAAAGCTGCTGTGGATCTCATATTGTGATTAGACAGGAACTCTTATCCCCTGCATCTTCATTAGTCATGGAGGTTTGAGGCTCTCACACCATATGCAACCCTGTGTTGCAGAGAGATTTCCTCCAGCCTAAACAGAGGATTCAGAAAGAAGAAAAAGAAGAGGCTCTGTTTCCTGCTTGGGAAATACACAACATATAGGAAAGATCTCAGGCACCACATTGATCTTGAATTCTTTAGACCTTATTCCCAGTTCCCTCCCTTGTCCATATTTTCAGAGAAGCACTGCAGCCTAAAACTTCTGGAAGGAGATAATACCCGTCTTGAGCAACTATAAAACCAAAAGCCATTTGCTGGAATGCGCTGAAAGTCGAGGAGCCAAGGGATGTGCATTCAGGAAGATTGATGGGCTGAGAAAAGTAGGACTGGATGCAGAGGTATCAAAACCACATCAGAAGAAGAGGAAGCTGAACAGCTGTGTGGGCAGTCCATGTCACAGGCCTGCCATACCTGCCAGGACAGGCAGTGCTGTTGAGACAGGCTGCAAAACAATGTCCTCCCCTCCTCCTAAACACCGGCTGAAGGATATCTGACAAACCCCTCTACGCCTAAAGGAACAAAGCATCTTTCACTGTGAGTTAAATGATACAGGGAGAGGTCCCAGAATGGTGGTTGAAGACAGAGTAGTATTTGGACATGTATAATTGAATATCATATGAATGCTTGTCACATCGTGTCCTGAAGTCATATGATATTTTGTTGTCCAATTACTCCATTCTTACCTGAAGTCTCCTTGAGTTTGCTCTTGTCATTCAGCAAACCTCTGCTTTTGTACTTCTTTTACAGTTCATTTCTTCCCCCTCATTCCTTCATTTCAGAAATGAGGAAGGAGAGGGAGAAGGAAAAAAAAAGCAAAAAACCAAAAAAGCATGTCTGGAAAATGCATTCACTGATCAAACAAATCTGAGCAGGAAGCCTTCAGGAGGAAGGTCAGACTGGAAAGGGAGGATCACTCCTTATGAATCACAGGTCAAATCTCATACAGACAGACAGATAAAGGCTCCATCTTCTCCACTGTAGTTGTGTTTCATGGGTGTAAATGCAGAGAAAAAGAGTTCAGGCTGGCTTAGTCACACTGATCTGCAGGAATAATCACTGAGAAAGGAACATTGTGACAGTGTGAATGCCCATGCTTCATAACTTTTAGTGTCATGAGAGCAGGACGGATCTCAACTCAACAACCGTAGGCCTTCAGATACTATTAAGCCACATTTTTTCAAGGCATAGAAAATATGACAGTAACTCGCTATTACGTCTGCCTTTTGTCCTTCCTGGCCTCTCTCATGCTCATCATTGGACATTTTATCCAAGTAAGGAAGATGGAACAAGTCAGGACAAAATGGTTAATTTGACTGCTTCTGGATGCACAGATATTTGCTTAGAAAGATCTGAGCATAAAAAATACAGTCAATTCTTTCTGTTTCACTGTTGTACCTCAGTCTTTTTTCATTCTCATCTCCAGGATGGCCTGGAAGTCCCCTGGATCTCCTCTCAGAGAAAAAACTTTGCTTTTAAGAATGGGGTGTTCAGAAACAGCAGAAAAAAAGCACACCCTATTCAAATTTAGTAGAGGCTATTTTACATCCTGTTAGGGCAGGTTTCTCTCTCAAAAACTGGAAATATATTAGCAGAGCAGAACGTGGTTCTTCTCTGATTATGAAGAGGGAAACATGCTGATGTTAGTTCAAAATAACATCACTAGCCCGAATTTCTTTAAGCCTTGTCTATGCAGTTTTTTCATCAGTAAATTAAACCTTTTCTTATCACTTTACCCTTCCTGGTAACTGTTTACATGCAGCATACAACATCATTGATAAAAATATGGAACAGTTCCTGGAACAAAAATTTTCAGTGCGTTCTCTCCTGAAAACACCAAAATTTATTGCCCTTACATTCAGCAGGGAGGAATCAAGCGGCAAAAGAACGAACTGTCCATGCAATGCTTTTCCTTAATGTTTTATTGATTAGAATGGAATTCCCCATTTTTCCTTCTCCCTTCCTCATCACTCAACACAGCTTCTCAGGAGCCAAATCACTCAATCCAGCAAACTCATACCGTCCCTAACACCTCCTCTTTTCTCTTCACACATTTAAACCTTCCCTTTATTATCACCTCATGAGAACAATTTTTTAAATTTTCCTATAGGTTTTGAGAGTGATGAAACAAATTTGCCATTAGGTTTTATTCCTATAAGCTCCTAAACCTTCCAAGTCTTTTCCTTTCATATACTGATTTTATATTCTGGATTTACAGGTATTTTATTTTAGGTCTCCCATTACCATCATCTATTACAATGCACAAACTCAAGGAGACCTTCACTGACTTCTTTGTAGCTCTGCAACTGTCTATATTTACCACCGATGAAGTTCAATTTCAGGATCACAGACTTCAAAAACAGTTGGTCAGGAAGCTGCATAGTAGTTTACATGGAAGACTTTTCTACCATTCTCTTGCTTCTCTAGAAGCAAAAGAGGGATGTACAACTAAAATAGAAATTCACTGCATTTCAGGGAAACCCTGAAAGTGCAACTTCTGCCTTCCTGAGTAATTAGGAGATAAGACAGTCTTGTAATGTCTAGTGAACAACTGATGGCTATCAGAATTGTTAAGACAATTTTTATCTTTGTTTCCAGGACTACTGTACTAAATAAACTGTTTCGGTTGTGACAAGGAAGAGAGAAGGGGTGGGGTGGGGGGGGAGAAGAGAACAGTAGGGTCAGTAAAATAAGATTTTCACTGACAACTTGTTCTCTGTTCATAACATTGCAGCAAGACATAAATGAAGATGAAAGGTGGTCTCATTAAGAATTAAGAATGAATGGGTTTCTTGGCAGAACTAAAGAAAAAAGGTATTAATATGCTGGCTAGTAAGATCTACAGATACCAGTCAAATAATAATAAACTGCATTAGCCAAAATAGTAATAGATGTGGACAGAAAGAGCAAGCCATGCTTTTTGCATTTTGAATATCACTCTGTTTAACTCAGACCATGCTGTCCTTCATCTTATAGATGGTTAATTAATCTAATTTGAGAGTAACAGTAAGTGTAAATTCATTAGAAAAATAAATATAAAGCAGTGAATTTACATTTTCATAGAAGGAAAAATTCACAATGGATCTGACACAAGAATGAAACTGAGGAGATGGTTTTAAATTGCATGTGACTACAATGAAAGAAAACCATCCTTAACTGGGCTGTTATCTGTATCTTCAATATAGTGGCGCCTGTTATCATTCTTATAAAGTAGAGTCTGGAAGCCTTTCTTTTAAAACCTGTTTTTCAGGTGTGTGCCGTTAAACTGAATCAGAGTTCACAATTGATTTAACACATTTTCATTTGGTAGAAATACATTCTCTAAATTTTATTTTTTTTCATTTTATTATGGAAATACAAAATGTCATGGTTTAGAAAGGTTATTTTTCAGGTTCCTAATTAGCACTCCTTATTTTGAAACAAAACTTAATGGGGCTCCACTTGTAAGAGATATAACACACCTGCAAATCCACTAACCTGAAGAGAAGGTAGGCAAACCCAGCCTAGGAAGAAAAAGAGGGTAACACACATTATAAAACTGAATTTTATTGAAAATATTCCTGAATGATAAGG
>NW_016690200.1:1259874-1456984 GCF_001604755.1 Lepidothrix coronata
ATGATAAGGGAACATCCAGCCCTTTGGGAATGTAAGCTGAAGAGGTCTAATTGCTTATGAAAATCTGAATCAGAACTATAACTCGTAGCATCCAAATCATCATTTGACAAAACACTAAATCCACACAAAAGCAAAGGAGTTTTATCTTGGTATCCATCCCTAACTTTTGCATCCATCACTGGGATCTCTATTAAAGACTGATGGTAATAGGCTCCTCCTAAGGGATCAGTAAAAATATATAAAAGATAAGTACAACAAATATATTGTATTTTTATCTTACGGGGAAGCTCCATGAAATGTTCTTTTTTTGTTTGTTTATTTATTCTCAACTTCTCATTCCACCCTTCCTGAGCCACCCACAAACATATCTTGCACTCATCTTACCTAATGCCAGCAATATTACATGCATTATTCCTGAATGCTAATTCTTCTCAAGCAATTTCAGAGTAATCAGACTCGGGAGGCTTCTGGAGCCAGACTGCATCTGAGTCAATTTTAACAAGCATATAGTAGAAATCATACAAACAGGGTAATAATGGGACAAATAGAGACATTTGAACAGCTAGAAGGTTTAACTGGTGTTCTTAACGGCTTGCCAGACAAGTTAAAAGTGCTCGTGGCACAGATTATGATTTGTACATCTGTTAAAAACAGAAGCTCTGAACACAGCATTTTGCTTCTTTGAGCTACTTACATGACCAAGGTGCGGAGCTAATTACATTCTTATGAATAACACCAAGAACCTGGGAAAGGAAAATCGTTTCATGGCATGTGGCATTGTGTCAGTAAAGAAGAGAGGCATTTTTAACTAGGACATAACAAAGACAAAGAGCCAGCTGGTGATATTTTTTCCCATTGCTCTGAGTGTAATGTCACATGATCTGAAATTCTGAAGACCTAATAAATGAAATAAAATAAATAATAAAAAAAAGTAACTCAATAACAGAATTTTTAATTGCAAAAATCACAGTACGGCATGAAAATTAGATTTTAAAGTTACAGTATATATAGGGGGTTTTTTTACAAGTATTTTTAGGCTGAACTTTAGGGGAGTGTTAATTTCTCAGTAATGAAATCATGCAGCAGAGCCAAAAATGACATATCTGTTACCATCTCTACCAAAGCTGTTCATCTGGTCTTCTAACTTTGGCTCCTTAGCCTTTGTGTATTACCTTTTCCTTATGTTCTTTTTAATAACTGAGCAAAGCTCTAAAGTGATCTGAATATTTTGTATTGTATAGGAGTTTTCAGAAAAAAATATTCCCTCTTCTCCAGTAGAAGAAACTCCAGACTGGATCAGAAAGAGTCAATGGTTAATTCAGATACTTAATCCATAAACAGTACAAATAAAGTGTTCAGTCAGTTGTAGTGATAATTGTACTCTCTGGACACTTATTTGCTCATGACAAAAAAAAAGACCAGGGATTAACTGAACATTAAAAAATTCCATTTTGTATAAATGGAAAAAAAAAAAAAAAAAAAAATAGATTTAGGGCTCCACTTATTTGCAGCAGGGAGAGGTGAGTTTTTCAGATGCAGAGATCTCCAGCTCATTACTAAAAAAAGCCAGAAAAACATGTATCATCCTTTACACAAACACATTGTAAAAATCAGTATCAAAGACACTACCATGTTCTAATTCTTAAGCCCTACTTAATAGCACCTGAGTAAGTAAGAAGTCTTTGAATTATTTCTTTGTCCTGTTTGCCTTTGTATGCATTCCATGTGATACTAAATTCTTTTATTTATTTTCATTAGCAGAGAGAAAAATTAAAAACTCATAACTTAAGTTCTTAAAGTTTGTTCTCAGGAACAATCAAGGGAACCAAATAAAAGAAAAGATCTGAAAAAGAAAATTTTCAGTAGAACTTTTTAATTTGGATTCCTATAGAGCCTTTTTCTTCCCAGGATACTATACTGATATCTATGAATCTTTATTTATGTAATATGAATCTATTTATCTCTTTATATTTTTTCTTTGAAACATCTTGGTCACAGGGGACTTGAATAGAAAGGTGGATGACCCAAAATTGTGGGAGAACTCTCTGACTGTCTTGGTCTTCTGGGCTTCTTATTTGATGCAGGGAAATCTTTCTTCCCCATGCTGCCAATGCTTACTTCCTTCAGTACTATCAAGGTCTTCCTGAGCCAGGGTCAGAACCCCCAATGTCAGAATATGTGGCAGAATCTTTAGAGTTTTGTTTTCCAGGAGAAACTTCAGACTTTCTGGGTTTTGTTCAGATTTAGAATAAAACTTCTCATGAAGTACTGAATTTTCCCATAGAACAGACTTTTCAAATTTGGGTCTTTTTTAGTATGCTAGTACATCTGTGTCATTATTCTGATCTCATCTGTAAGGGAGGTTACACACACTTAAATCTAGTAAAATCTTCTTTTAAAGTTACAAAAATAAAATAACCAGTTTTCTACCGTACTGCAGACCTAGCTGTATTTCTACCAATTAGAAAAACTGCTGACTGTTCATACTATAACCAAAGGTTGCATAACATAGAACATGGAAAGTATGGCTTCAGCTTGCTTTAAAATGGTTTACTTTTGTGTGTGTGTTATCTTCTAAGGTGAAATATTTATTACTCTTTCAGAAGGTGGATATTAGGTCACCAGTAGAGAAGTAATCATGATGTTTGCTGTGTTACTACAATGTAGATCAGTAATGACATTATCTCATCAGTAGTGTGACATACTATCAATTATTCTGTCATCATGGATTAGCAACTGAGTCACCAGAAGTAGATCGAACCTAACTTATAACTCAACAGCTACTTTCAGATAAATTTTCATGGCTATTCAAGGTAAGAACATATGGCCTTCTGATATATGAAAACTGAAAAGTATTCCATGAAGATTTGAACTGCTTTTTTGAGCCAGGGATGATTTTGCAATGGACAAGTACAGACTAGCATACCAGAATTTGTTCCATTTGTCAGCTAAGTTATGATTCTATCACGCTATATATCAGTCCTTTCAGTATTTCTGGATTTTTTTGCCAAAATTAGCTTGGCTTTAGATTCAGCAATTATTCAAACCAATGTAAAGGCAAATTCATGTGAAAAAAATAGCGATGTTAAGATCAGGGAATTTATTTGGCAGCCTTGTTAAACCTCACTAAGGCATTTGATTGCAAGGAGCATACTCAATTTTTTATGGCACTCTGTATCTGCAGCCTAAAGGAAAATTTAGCTTTATCTCTTGATGTGCCTTCTTTAGGCAATAAATACACAAAGGGTGCTGGTTTAAGATAACATTTAGCTCATGATATTTATTGCTAACCACAGTTGTCTACTCATCTTCAGCAAAGTTCCCCCTCCAGATAAACTACATTTTTAAACCAAGTACCATTTGTACTGTTTTCTCCAATCATTCAATTCAATTTCAAAATTATAGAAATTACCTGAGCTGAATCATTTCACACATATACAAAGGCAAATGAGAGAAAGTGTAAGAATGAAGCTACATTTTATCAGCATCTTTGGGTGTAAGTAATTAATTCTAGTCCTTGAGCTTACGACTAACCTGAATTTCTGAGAGAAACCAAATGAATCTTTATAGCACCTTTCAACACTGAGCCTTTTCATTTGTGTAGTTAAAACTAAAATAGGTGCAGTTTCTATTTAACAAGGACACAGTCTACCCTGAGCACCATCATCTAAAATTTTCATTCCATTAACTTCTGTAAGGTTTTTCTACAACAAATACATCTGTGAGCTACATTTCCTCACAGCTGAGTGAGGGAGAAATTTGGAAGCCCATTCCCCCACTGTGGTACAGCTGCTGCACAATGTCAGCCAGAGCTTACAACTTCACAATTGTTGCGTGCAACCACAGCACAGAGCATCACTTGTGGGGTTGAAAAGTGGGATGAAGATGACACATGGCTCCAGTACTGACATTTTTGGAAGTGAATTGTGGGCTTATACTCAACACATCTTTATGAATGTGTTTAAAAACATTCCATATGACTCAGTCTTCCATTTGAATATTAATTCCAATTTTTAACAATTTCATCTCCTGGACACGACAATAAATATCAATTACAAAATGCAACCTGGAATATTTGCAATATAGGCTTCATAAAATGTTGTTGTAACTTTAAAGATAAGCTAGCAATCTCTTGCCTCCAAAATAACAGCAGTGTCCCAATGGTGTTTGGCACATCTGATAAAGAAAAGAGGCAAGCGTTAGGTCCAGGAGCTGGAATGTGTAAGCAATCTTCATCCCATCTGTGGATGCATGCCATAGGTGGGTTGGCCAAAGTTACAAATGTGATTGACTTGCTACCTAAATTGCTCTTCCTTCAGAAGCTGATGATTATGGGATGTAGACCTGCATGTTGAAAAAGTCCAGATTGGCTAATGGCAATTTCCTGCTGTGCCTTTGACACCCCTTAACTCTAAATCAACAAAAGGTTCCTTCTATATAGTGAATGTCTACAATTTCATTTGACAATGCTAATTGAACACTTCCTCTGCAAAATTTGAACACTGACATAGAAGATGTAATTGTGCGTTGACTTCCAATAGTGAAAAGTTTAATTAGCATGCAACAGTTCAGGGCAGAATCAAGTTTCACGTGCACAAAAGCCAAAACAACCTTTTTCAACACCCTATTCATTTAACGTTAATTTCAGAAAATAACGAGAGGCCATGCAATAGACCAAGGTGTTACTGTCTTTCAGGTCAGGTTTGTTTGCTGGGAAAGGAAGGTTTAATTTGAGTTGATCAGCTAAAACAGTGTCAGCTGTGTTCATTGCTAAATGATGCAGACATCTAGACAACGAACTCATAGATACTCTGACTAGACTGTTTCCACAATACTGGTAGGAAATAAGAAGCCCTTCATTAGAAAGGATCACAGAATTAAAAGACAAGGAAAAATAATCAAGCCGGGAAGGTAGCTGGTGGTAGAAAACACAAACAACATATTCTTTCCATGTGCAAATTAGTTCAGTGCTTAAACAACACTGGTCTTGGTGTATGTCTTATGTTTAGTTATATACTAAACCTGCTACACTCTTCAAAAGCCACAGCTTTCCCTGGACAGGGAATTCTTTCTGTGCCAAACCATGTGGTGGTTTTATACTGCAAACAAATGAGAACTGGTAAGATCAACAGCTCATTTTGGGTTATGATCTAAGACAGTATGAACGGTGTTCCCCAGAGATGCATAGCTGATGTTCCTTTCCATTGCACTGTGTATTAAAATCTTTTAACAAGTAGCTGTGACTACAGTCAGTGGAAAAGAAATGCTCATCAATCTAGAAGGTAGAAATGAAAGGATAATCCTTTCCTCCTACTCATGATGGTTAATATTTCAAATAAAATTTTGGGTACAGCAGAATTACCTCCTTAGGGCAATTAAAGCTCTCAAGTATTGGCCATACTAGAGACCAAGTTCCAATGAGGACACATTTTCCTAAATCCTTCTTGCTAACGAAAGAGCTTCAGGCTTTGTGCATAGTTTTTGTCAGCTGGAAGCAAAATTTAAATATATTATTTCTTTTTGTTCATAATTCACAAATGTAGGCCTTTTTTTTTCTCTCTCTATTTCCCCTTCCCTCTTCCCCCCCTTGTTACAGTTAAATAATGTTACTCAATCAGGGAAATAAAGCAAACTAAAATAAACAAATAAATCTCTTCTAGATCTCCAACAAAAGGATAAAAATGCCAATAGCTGCCTTCAATATTCTTCCTCTGATTCTTTTAGATTTACATAGATCAAGGTACATTACTACGAATAAAAATGTCACCAAAGTCAGATTTCATCTCAGTTACATTAGATGGAATTAGCTGGATTTCAAAAACCAATCACTATATAAAATTTTCTTTGGTCATTTCAAAACTATTACCAAATTAAAAAAAAGAGAAAGTTACTTAGATAATACTCTTATGAGTTAACCTTTAATTTTTACATCCCCAGAGCAAGTGGCTGCCTTTAACTCAATGGTTAGGGTTAGGTTTACACTAAAAATCCTCTGTGTATGTCATACTGAGGAGGATTGAACTGAGAAGGAGAAAGAACTATGCAGTCTAGCAGTTTGGATAGCCAGATCCTAATTTCTTGCTATTTGAGCACTCAAGTATTTTGAAGAATAGACCAGGTGTCACAGGAGATATCAGTATTAAGGAGTTGAAGAGTTTATGGAGGAAAATTCTCAGACTAGAGTTGGTGGTAAGAAGTAATGTTCTTCTAAATCCCTTGTTCTTACTAAATACTCTTTCAACTATTTAATAATTGACTCAGAATGTTTCAAATCCTACATAACTCTGGTCTATTCAGCAAAGAACATGTTGTAACATAATCTCTCCTCAGTCTGGAATCAGCCTTTTGCATATACTTTTAGTGCCCAGAGGGGAAAACACAGGGGGAAGGAAAGTTTTAAAAATTACTATCATATCATTCCATAAAATTTTTGTTCAGACACTGGAGTAAATACCAAATTGAACAGGAACCTGACAGTGACTGACACTCTAATAATGAAAAATGTTTCGATCCCCAGGAGTCATTGCAAGCAAGGTATGGACAAACGTAATATCTACAACTCCAGAAAAATCAATAAAACTAAAGCCTGCATTAATTGCGGCAAGAGATAACACAGGTGTGTGGATGATTAACAGCAGAACAACAAAAGTTCAAAGAGAAAGAAATTTGAGGCTATTGAGCAAGAAGATGACAGAAATTGCTTGAAAACTGGAAGTGTGGGAAACAAGAAGACAAAGTCAAATTACTTCCAGAATATGAACATGGAGAAGTGAAGCTTCCAACAGCTATGGAGAAGAGCGAGCAGAAGAGATATCAAGAAGAACTGGTACTTCTATCTCCTTAGAAACACTGAAGTTTGAACTGGCACTAGGATGTCAAAAGGGAGATATCATAAAAATAACTTCATACTGACTGTCTAATCTGGAAATGCTGAGATAAAAGAGTAAATAAAAGTAATCCACTTTAAGGGAGTCATTCATATCCTGAGGTTATTAAAGGGAGAGGCAAGCAGAGGAAGACAAAAAGGAACAGACTATACAGATTTTGAGGCAGTGAAAAGAGAAGAGAAAGTTGGGTAAACAACGATCAGACTATACAGAAAGAAAAAAAATATAGACCACATTGGGCAAGAGGAAGGCTGATGTGAGGCTGTGTCAGAGGCTGCAGTGAGGCAGAAAATACTTTATTTATAAACTATGAGAAATAAATATATGGAATAATGCTTAGGCAGTTTGGTCAAAGTGAGGAGAATGTCTGAGTCAGTTGAAAGAGGGAAAATGTGATTGCTCAGGTCAGATTCACAAAGTTTTGGAGCTGAGTGATTAAATGTCCTTTCAGGCTTAACTTGGTGGGTTAGGCATTGGGGATGTAGTTATGACAGTAGGAACACTTTGACTGAAAGACATGAGTGCAAAGGTAACATATTCAATGTGGAGAGGTTTGTAAATGCAAAGCCAAGAGAATAAGGAAAGGGCCAGACTCATGCTTTCTTTGAATGTTTAAAATGTAAATCTCATTAGATCATTATAGACCATGTCTGGTCCCTGGTAGCTCAAGCCAGAAAACAATGCTACCTTTTAACTGCTGCTATGCACAGAGAGATATTCCTTTAATTCATGCTCACAGGGGCAAAGTCAACAAAAATGCTCCTATGCTGTTCCCCACTACTGTCTTTGTCAGGCAATTACTGTGAAAGGGATAATATAATAGAAAGGACAAAACAACTACTGTGTCTCTATCTTGAACTGTAACTGCAGCTCCTTTAGCTGTTCAAAATATTTCTTAGGCACCCATGCTGAGAGTCAGCCTTGGCTGTGCTGACAACTCTGGACATTTTCAATGCAGTATAACAGTAGGAATTGTTCAAAGCCACAGTCAGGACTTCTTTATTTAGTTGTGTTTACTCCTGCTATGATGTTTTGGATTAGTTTAGATGTCAGAGTGATTTCATGCACTGAACCTGCAATATATTGAACTGTGACATGAGGTAACAGCTGTGTTGTATAGTTAACCAGAAATGTAAACCCATTACATGTCTGTTGATGATAACATTTTTGGACAGCTAGCTTCCCTTTGAACAATGGCAATATCCATGAAACCTGCTTGTTTCTTTCCCAATCACTATCCCCTATTCATTCCTTCTCTCTGCATCCACTTCTTTAGAAAAAGGCTCCAAAAGGCTCTGGTCAGTGCCAAAACCCTAAGGAACATAATTTGAACCAGAATTTAAGCCTATACATCAACCCCTACACTAACACCAGCTCCTTATCAAGCAAATCATTAAACTTTGATTCCAATATGAAATTCCATGTGGATTCTAAAACAAACTCTCATTTTAGGGTTTTATACAGTAATATTTGGCAGTGTTTTTCTCATGCACTTAGTAACAAGTGATCTAAAACTCCTAAGACTTGGAAATTTGGGCCAATTTCCATTCAGCACATATTCAGCACACACTTGAGCACTTTCAATAGGTGAGACTTTTGCTTTCAAATTCCTTTTCAAATAGAAACTTTCCAGAATATACCTCCAGCCTCAGTGTGTAAGAGAAGCTCTGTAATTATTGCCAGTCAACTGAGAGGGCTCCTTCCATTCCTTCCTTTGAACTCTGCCAACAAACTACTTGACAACTATTAGAAACCCTTAGCTGTGAGATTTGCTATGGCAGTTGACTGAGCCTGCTGAAGCTCTTTCAACCCCTTAAAGAAAGCTGAATGTTGCTGCCTTGAGGATGAGAACTAAGAGGGTAACAGGCACAGTTAAGGAGGCAAGATCCAGGCTGTGTTTTTGGAAGACATTCCTGAAGAGCACTTCTTCCCAGGGAGCTGGAAGGGTCATAGCTGTAGTTACTGATGATTCAGGGAGAAGCTGGTTTAATAAAATCAATCATAGAATGGTTTGGGTTGGAAAGGATCTTAAAGATATTGTTCCAACCACACTGCCATGGCCAGCGACACCTTCCACTAGACCAGGTTGCTCAAAGCCCCATCCAACCTGACCTTGAACTCTTCCAGGGATGGAGCAGCCACAACTTCTCTGGGCAATCTGTGCCAGGACCTCACCACTCCCACAGTGAAGAATTTCTGTGTAATATCTATCTAAACCTACTCTCACTCGTCCTATCACTACATGCCCTTATGAAAAGTCCTTCTGCTTTCTTGTAGCCCCTTTAGGCGCTGCCAGGTGCAATAAGATCCTTCCCTTATCCAGGCTGAACAAACCCAGCTCTCAGCTTGTCTTCACAGGAGAGGTGTTCCAGCCCTCTGAGCATCTCTGTGGCCTCCTCTGGGCTCACTCCAGCAACAACATGTCCTTCTCATGTCAGGGTCCCCAGAGCTGGACACAGTGTTCCAGGTGAGGTCTCACAAGAACAGAGTAGAGGAGGGGGAATAACTTCTTTTGATGCAGCCCAGGATATGGTTGGCTGACAATCAGTAATCGCAGCCCTCATACTCTTATCTTTCCCCTGGGAGCAACAACAAGCTTTGCTTTTCCAAGTTGGGCAGAGAGGTCATGACCTTCCTGGTGCCCCCAGCACCTCCTGGTGCCCTGCCCAGCTGTCTGCTGAGGTCTCTGCTGAATGGTCACCGCAGCAAATCTCTCCTTGGTACAAAGGCACCCGGTGGTTAAAGTGCTAAGGCAGTGCCATGAACACAGCCATATTTTGTGAAGCTCATTCATATATTCTATCATCCTTCAAGTTCCCTGGATATTTTTGTAATGTTTTGGAAACAAACAGCAAATATCTATCCAAGGAGTCCTGCGTCCTGCACTGCAGAGTCAGGAATACCGCTCAATTTCGTCCATCTGGTGCTCGTTGGGACAGAGCAGGGGCACTGCTCTGTTTGTTTTTAAATATTAGAGGAGACACTTTGACTATCATCTCACCAGATAAACATTTGGCCTTTTTTTGTACTGAGAGAAGAGTTTCCTTGATGCAACAGCAGATTGTGTAGCCATGCTCAAAGGCCCAGGAGGTGATAATGATTTAAAGTATCTGCCATAAACAATCACTTAGCCACAGCCAGGGGCAAGGGAGAAGAAAACATCAACGAAGTGAGAAGTGTCAGATTCCATCCTGGCAGGGGGTGGGAAAGAGATAACATCCTCTAGGCCACAGTATCTGCCCATAAACACCCCATTTGAATTGGTCAAGTAAGCACAGAGTTGTGCTGTCCACCTTTGGCATGGCTTCAATAAATCAGAACTACAGAAAGATGCTTGACAGGCTTTTAAATACGATGGGGAGCGCTATGCTGAGGGAGAGGATGTTTTCCTCAAAATGTAAGATTTGGACTTTTCAAAAAAGATAAACAAACAAATCAAGGAGCCCCTTTCACAGATCAGCATGAAGAAAGTAAATCTCCAACTTTTTTAGTGCCAGTAAAAAGATACAAGTTGGGACAGTGAAAATGTTCTGAAAATATCAAAAGTGTGTATTTTGATT
This sequence comes from Lepidothrix coronata, assembly GCF_001604755.1. Lineage (NCBI taxonomy): Eukaryota > Metazoa > Chordata > Aves > Passeriformes > Pipridae > Lepidothrix > Lepidothrix coronata. The sequence goes on from NW_016690200.1 coordinate 1,270,322, forward strand.
ACAATGTTAATTTTTGCCATCTGTTTTACTAGCTGAATTCGTAGTCCAGAGTTTATTTAATCTAAAAGCCTTTTTTTTTCATTTACAGAATGTTAAAAGAAAATTTTCTGAGAACCATTTCCCCAAATACTCCTTTATGAAAAAAAAGAAAATCCTGTTATGTGTCCTGCATTTATAAGAAAAGTCCAAAACTGTCTTTGACTGGATTCACTTCCCTTCTGTGCAGAGAGCTGCCACAGTGATGTCCTGGCTCCAGCTGACTCCTTCAGTTCAGGTAGGTGACACAAGGATTTATTTGTAAGATGCACAAGGTCAGGTAGGGACATGCAATCATATAGCAGCTAATTCCATTTTGATGTCAGCAGCAGGAGCAAAGCTAGTAGCTGACCTCCTGGAACTAAGCTAGCCAGTCACATTTTTTGGAACAAGCTTAAATTGGCAAAGTGACCAGCATAGTGAGTAAACCAGAAACACAGACTGGATGTGTTTTGTTTCGTATGATTGCAGAATTTTGATCATGTATTAAAAGTGTTATAAATAGTTTTCTTGTCTCATGAAGTCATATTTCATGTCCTTTGAACTGAACAGCTTTTGCTGCTCCAGTTGGAGAAAGAATAGAATTCAATATGTTAATTATGACAACTGATTGTAGTCATTTCAGTTATTAAATATGGGACTAATCATGTTGAATGGAAAATATTCCGTAGAAATTGAATTTGCTTTGTCAAGTAGATGTATGAGAACCAACAGATTTAATGCAGCTTTAATATTCTTTTCCACTGAAGGCAGGAAAATGAAAGCACTCCCAAATAAATTAACAGGCAGGATGTTACTGTAGATATATTTGCTTTGATTATCAATGCAGAAGACTAGCATAAAAACTAGATGGAATTTTCTCTTCCTTCAGGGATTCCTTTACATAGAGGCTTCCCTAGGACTCATTTCAGCTTATTCTATAATTGCATGGCTATAAATTTCCTGTCTGTCTCCTGAAAAGAATAATATGGCTACAGGCATATAGGAGGAAACCCAAAACTACACCACACCTGCCCGGCTATACCCATAAGTAGCTGTAGATGGCTTAGATACTGACAAGTTAGTTCCTCTCCTTTACTGACAAGATTTATAGGGAAAGGGCTAGGCCCAGTGAAAGGTTTCATTGTCTGCAAGTTAAATGCAAAAGTGCTTCATTTTTAGATATCTTGATCTCCTGGAGAGGAAATCAGAAATGTCTTAATACAGCAGAGATCAAATTTTCCAACAGAAAGTTTTGTAAGAATGAAGTACCTTGAAAAAGCACTGTGTGCCAATCGAGTCATTTACACAATTACCTTAGAGAAATAGAAGCTCAGGGTTGTAACCAGAAAAATCTGATACTTGACTGAAGGCTGCAAGCAGTCACCTTCTACTTCTTGCTGGTCTAAAGATCAGGACCTTCTCCTAAAAACAAGTGTCTACCATGCTAGTTCAGAAAACTTAGCATGACTGCGATTTTGCCTATCCAGCAAACCAGTCAGCTTTGAACATTAAAATGAAGGACAAATTTGAAAAAGCTCATAGGAAGGAATGATTCCGAGAAGAAAAGTCCTAAAGGTTCCACAACCTCAGTATGTGCTAAGCTGAAGGGTGTCAAAAATGATTTAATGAGAGTAACATGAACAACAATATGTGGTTTGTTTGCTCCTGTATTTTTATGTTATCTAGCAGTACTGTCATTATCAGGGAGCCCTGTGGCTAGTAAGGTGTTGCAAATACATCATGGATGCCTCATGTGAACAGCTCGGGACTCGGAGGTTCACCCCTCTGTTTATGTAAGAAGTCAACGAGGAGGTGTTACTGTTACCAGGGCTAACTCAGCTGTCCTGGGTGATGGAATGAGTTTGTCTGTGTGTGTTAAATGCCCTTTGAGAAATAAGCCTTTCAGAGGAGTCTGCTGGAAGGTTATGCATAGCTGCAAGATGACGCTTTGTATAGGGAAGAAATGGTAAGGTGTGATGTTTGGGTAGCTTAGGGTGTGAACAGCCTTCATATAACTATCTTTAAACTCCATGAACAAGCAAAGGTACTTCAAGGTCCCTGTATTATTCTCCTTAAGTATCCAGCTCTGGGGTCCCCAGCACAGGACAGGAAGGATGTCAACCTGTTGGAGCAAACCCACCAAGATGATTAGAGGGATGGAGCATCTTTCCTATGAGAAACGTTAAGAGAATTGGGATTGTTCATCCTGGAAAAGAGAAGGCTTCAGGACAACCTAATTGCAGCAGTCCAGTACCTGAAGAGACCCTACAAGAAAGATGGGGAGAGACTATTTACAAGAGCATGTAGTGGCAGAACAAGGGGGAATGGCTCCAAACTGAAAGACAGTAGGTTTAGATAAATTCTTTATTGTGAGAGTGATAAGGCACTGGAAAAGGTTGTCCAGAGAAGTTGTGGCTGCTCCATTACTTAAAGTGCAACTTTGAGCAACTCGGTCTGGTGGAAAGTGTTTAGCAGGGGTTTGGAATTAAGTCATCTTTATGGTCCCTTCCAACCCAAGCCATTCTATTATTCTATGATTCTCTGTTTCTATGATTGTTAGATCTAGCTTTGAAGCTGTATGAAGGTTATAGTAGAAAGCCCTCTAGTGCTCGGTATGTTTTTTTCATGCCATTAATACCGTTTTGGGGTCAACAAGAGCCTTGATCCTAATTATCCATTCCAGTGACTGCATGAAGCACTGATAAACCTCACTCTCTTCACTCTCATGACCAGTGACAGGACTCAAGGAAACAGCACGAAGCTGAGTCAGTGGAGATTTAGGTAAGCTATCAGGAAAAGGTTTTCACCCAGAATGTGGTTGAGTACTGAAACGGGGTCCTAAGTCACTGAAACAGTACCAATCCTGTCTGAGCTAAAGTCTTTGGACAACTCTCTCAGGCACATGGTGTGCACAGGATGTTCTGTCCAGAGCCAGGAGTTGGACTTGATGATCTTGATGTGTCCCTTCCAACTCAGCATAATTTGTGATTCTATTATTTCCATGTCCTGCAAAATACTTTAAAAACCTGACACTTCAGAGTAGCAGCATAATACCCTGATCCTTAAAGCAGCACTTTAGTGTCACACAGTTTAATAATAAGCTCGTGTCTTTTATCATCCTCTCTTCTCTCATCCTTTCTAAGGAATTTTCACTAAACATGTTCCAGTTCTGCTGTCAGAAAAGTCATCATCCAAAATTAATGGAGAAGCTCATGCAAAGGCTCTCCAGTGAATTAAGTATCAAATATTGATGTGTTTTTCTATCAGAAGAGAAAACAGCTTGATTGAAAAAAAATCGATAGCACATATTCCTCCAGAAACCAGTTTGTTTGTCAGGTCACACAGCAGTGCAATCACCTCTCATCTTCTGATAAAGTCACAGATTCATCTCCTTTATCATCAGCTGTCTAAAGGTTAGGTATCTGGCCTCAGCTCATCAGCTGGGCTCCCCCAGTAGTCTCTGATGAAAGACAGACTTCCTCTTCATGCCTTATACACATCTGTCCTTGGAGAAGATGAATTGTCCTTTGTAGGTGACTGCCTTTTCATAAACTACAGAGTCCTGACATGGCTTAAACTCAAGGCCTAGTCCCTAGATAGCTGAAATGAGGTGAGATGTATCTCACCTCCACACAGGGGACATGATTTCCTACTTCTATTTCTGTTCTTTCAATCTTCTGTAAGTCATGCCAAGAACTTTTATTCTTCCCTGAGCGCCCATTGAAAACATGGGGACAGACATTTGTCTTGAAGGAATGCTATTCACTTGGACAATCCTGATCCAAGCAAAACAACCCAAGCTCAGAAAACTCTGCCTCTCCTTCTGTGTGGCACCTTCAGGTTTGCTGGTTTTCAGTGTCTGCAAATCTATTCCTTTTTGACAGTGACAGAAAAGCTTCTTAACCCTGTGCATTATGAAAAAGAACGACAACAAAGGTCCCAGTACAGCCCCAAAAGAAAAGAAGATAGTTTTGATAGTGAACTCTGAGATAATCCCTGAAAAGGGTCCTGCTGTATCCTTTCAAATCTCCTATCTTTCTGTTGTCTTGGAGAGAGGGAGTGTGGATATTCATGGATCCCATTATCCAGGAATCTGTCATTCAGATATGCATGGTACTACCCCCTCAGGGACAGTCTCAAGCAACTGTGAGCTAAAGGGGGATTTAAGGTGGTTTGGTTTTTTGGGGTTTTTTTTTGTTGGTTTTTTTTTTTTTTTTTTAAGTAAAAACTGCCTCGAGGGTCTGGAGATCAGAAGAAAGAATTCAAAAACTTCCATATTTTCTTCCAGTAACACCTGGACTTTTCTGCATGCCTGATAAGTAAGGTAAAGTTTAAAATCTGTAATCTCTTTCAAGATCATGGATGACAAGCTCAGTAGATGTAATTGAATGCTATTTTTCTGTGAACCTATATACTATTTCTTCAGTTTGCTATTTTACGACTTTAATGGCCTTCCATATTTTAGATTTCAGTGATAAATGTAAATATATTTTTTAAGGTTATAGTCTGATGATCTGTATAAATTGGGTGGTGGGTTGTTGGTTGATTGGTTTTTTTGGTTTTTTTTTCTATTTTTGACAGAGTGACAAGCATTGTTTCTCGTTGGCTTTTGTGATTGATTTTCAGCAGCACTGAAAGTGCTCCATGCTTTTAATGAGCCAGCCACATATTTATTTTAAATACTTAACTTCTGGCATCCAACTTTGAATGCCTTGTTCAAGGATCAAAGTCACTGAATTTTACAGATCCAGCTCAGTTTTTTTACTGAAGGTTTTATGCTATTACACAATTTATGTGCACTATGTTGGTGAAACAGGTAAAAACACGTTCTTATAGAGAAAATTGAGCAGAATAAAACTTTGGCTGCTGAGGAGGCAGGAAGAGATCTGGGACTTCCAGTTCTAGTTTCAAGCCAAATCTGGTGGCTCATTCTGCTGCTCCTTCAACCTGTTTCCCAGAGGGAATAGGTGTTTCTTTCCTCCTTCAGATCTCACTCCCTGCTCCCAGCACCACCAGTACCACCAAGTATGTGAGGTCACGAACATGATGTCCTGCTCCCAGCACCACCAGTACCACCAAGTATGTGAGGTCACGAACATGATGTCCTGCAGTTACTGGGTTAGCCAGAGTCTCACCCTGTACTTGTGCAGGTCTTGGAGCAGAGTCATCACTGCAAAAGCACCATGGAAGAGAGATATAGGCCTTGCCTGATGAGAATGTCCCACAAGGCCACTTCAGACACAAGAAGCGGAAGATGATGATAAATGGGAATGGCTCCAGGAGAAACAGAAAACAGGAGATAAACATGGAATTAGCTGCTGACCACAGTTGCCTCTGAGGAAAGTTAGTTCCAGGAAGATCAGGGTGTTGGGGAAAGCAGGGGAAGGGGAAGGGAAATGTGAGCAAAGTAACACACAAGAAAGAGAGGAACCTTTATGGGGACACTCCAGAAGGGAGAGGGGGAAGAGGAACAGACAGATTCTTGCCTGACAGCAAGCAGCATTTCAGTTAAAACTCTGCCCTTGTTAGACACCAGAATTTTCAACAGAAAAAACCTAAACACCCATTTTCATTGTTTCCATTGCTCACATCATTCCTGATTTAAACATCAGCCTTTTCCTGCAGCGGGATAAATGTAAGCTACTAAGCAAACTGTGGTTAAAGAACCCCACTAAACTGAAATAGAGAAAACTTTGATCACAGTGTCTGTTGGTATTGCTTTCTGAGCATTCACCTTCTCTTCCCATGTAGTTCAAAAATAGGGATATCATTCTGTGTTTGAGATAATAAAGAGCCTGCTGGAAGGCAGACATCAGCTCAAAAAAATATCTGCCTAAGCATGGTTAGCACACTTTTGCTCTGGGGTTGCCTCTGTCAACTCAAAGGACAGGTAGAGCCAGATCACAACAAACTACACCCACCTCTGTACTACACAGTACTACATAAACTTCTTAACTGTACTACTGCATCTACGCTACAGTAAAATTTATTACCTAGTAACTCTGTTTTCTTATTGATGGTTCCTTCACAGCTGGGGTCTCCAGGGTGAGCTTTGATAGAAGTTCTCCCTTTAATGGGCAACTTCATTGTGTCTCACCTTTTCTGGTGAACTAAGCCTCCAATAAAATCTTTCACTCAGTGGAAAACAAATAGCTCTCCCCCTTTAGTCAGCTGCCTCAACACATGAAGGGACAAAATATCTCTGAGAACTTTGGATCTCTGTCAAAATGCGCCAAGTTTGACAAATGGATTCAAAAGGTATTGTTGGGAAGGGGATGAGACAAAATGTGTAGATATACATGAGTGATCCCATAAACTCTCTTTTCTTAAAAGACTAAGCTAGCCCATCAATTTGTTACTATCTGAAGCTTTCTTCTCCCTAGTCCAGGGATCTTTGCAGTCAAGAGTATAACCTTCTGACCTTAAGCCACCTCCCTGAATAACAACTGACCTGTACAGCTAATCCTTCAATTTTATGAACTGACCAAAATAAAGCCATAATTATGCTATTTGTATTTCTCTGTTCTACAATTTTAGGCCATCCTTAAAAGACATTTGCCAGATGTTTGAGTACAATGCTATGTGCTTATGGACAAAATCATTTTCCAAAAGGTGAAAAATAAAGGCGAAAATAATTCACCTTTCTAAAGGCAACATTTTCACCTACAAAATGGTATATTATTTAACATGTCCTCTTATTTCCAAGGATTCATGGCTTTTGTCCTTCATCAGATTTAGTTTTACAGCCAATATTGTGGTTAGAGTGTTGTGCTAGAAGCTGTGCAAACACAAACAAGAAAACAGATCTTACTCTCTTAGCAGGGAAATGGTTGATAATTTCCCTGCACATCCCAGAGAGAGACAGGATCATAATCCAAGTATTTATTTCCATGTGACCAGCTAGTTAATAATATAGCTCAACATTATGTTCGAAACAGTAGAGCAAAGGAGAAATCATAAGACTTCATCATGTTTTTAAACAATGATTCCTTGGTGTTTGTGATTGGACCAAGCTGATAAAATCTGCACAGAAAATCTCCTTCCAAGAGTTTAGGGGTACATGCTGGACACTCCTTCAAGAAAACCTATTCACCTGCAGCCCATGGTACAGCACTGTATACATGAGCTTGGGTATGAGGACAGCACAGATACTTCACCATCCTACCTAAGCAGATCTGATGCTCAGCAGGGCTGAGGTCAGTAACGCTCAGCTAACACAGATCTGCTGTACCCATCTCTGAACCCAGCTCTGGGGACTTCAGCATCGTTCTCTTTCAAGAAAGAACAAATCCTATCCATCCAACCAAAGCGAAATGGCCTCAGAAGGGAGAAAGAGATATTACTTCTGTAGAAGATGAGTGCTGGGATCCTTGCAGACAGGACTAAATTCTTTGGTGTGAAACCAAAAGGTTTTGCAGAATGTGAGCTGTTGGAGACCACCACCTCCCAACCAACAGTATGGGGAGCACTAGGCTCACTTTGTACTTTAGCATGTAGTTAATATAAATGTAATTCTTTGAAACAAACTGGTATTTTAGGGGCCTTGATGCATTGTTCCTTACACATTTAAAGCTTCACACGTTTAGCTCAGAGGGATAGTATATAAGTTGTTTAATTGCCCATGGCACACTTTGGCTGTAAATGTTATGTACTGATACTTTACAGATTAAAAATGTCACTGCAATTTCAGCTGTGAGGAGAAGCAGTTTCCTCCCAACAGTATAAATGACATTTTTACCCTGAAGAAGAAAGGAGTTGTTGTTCTGCTGTTATAAAGTAGCCATGGGAGGAGGGGAAGAAAGCATGTTGGGGAAAAATAAGGTTAAATGACATAGAACTGGACAAGGGGGATGCTAACATCCATTTTATTGTGATTTTCTATGAAAGGTTTCTGTCTTTTGTCATTCCTCCCTTTCTGTGAGGAGCAATGTCTCCATTTCATTGCTTTTGTAAAAAATCTGTTTCCTCAGGGATTACTCTGGTAACACACTGGTAGGTTATCTACAAGATAACCAGAAGTACAGAAATTAAGAAGTATGTCTAGCAATTATAATTTAAAACTTAGAACTATGATCATAATAACAATAATGTGTTTGTGGCCATTTCCTTTTTGTGTTTCTCTCTCAGTGCCAAAAAGTAGAAATTTAAAATGTCCTTGCTTAATATAATAGTGGTTCTATTTTTATCCCAATAATGTCAGTGGTGATTTCTCTTTGGCTTCTATGAGAACAAAAGCACAAAATTGTACATTTTTTAAAATGTCTCTAAATGTTTCTTTTCACATTTTTAACTTATGGAAAAGAATGGGAGCTACAAATAGGAAAACTCCAAATTCAAACACTTATTTCTTTTCCTGTCGCTCTAGTCATGTATTTCCAATGTTTTGCCTAGCTTAAAACAAACACCTTTCTAGTTTCAAGACAGTTTCCAGCAGAAGCCCAAAATAAGCAGTGTAGAAGGCAGAACACAGGGGCAATTGTAGACTGAGCAGATGGGAAGAGAAAACGCCTAAAAGACAGAGGTGAAGGAAATGCCTAAGATAGTCTCCTATTTCAGTTTTCAGAGGATTTTCCAGGCTTCCCCACAGTGTTAGTCAGCACCCCATCACTTCTCTTCTTCATATGGTAACAGCTAACTCTGAAAAACACATTTTCTCCACTAGTTAGAAAAAGGCAACTCTACCAGCCCTTCATGGCGACACTAAATGTCAAATACACCTTCACTCCCACGTGGTCTGCCCAGCCTTCCAGGAAGGTAGCCAAGTGGAAAGGTTTGTTCTAGCAAATATGTGTCAAGGACAAACAGCTCAGTCTCTTTGGGAGAGTCCTCAATGCTTTTCATCCCCAGGGAAATAACATTTTCAAAAAAAAAAAAAAAAAGATATTTCTTTCACAGGGGGACTTGATTATTATTTGAACCTCCAGCATACTGGTAAGAAGGATATCAGAGTTTGTTAGGGCGCATTAGGTTTGAGCTGATCACATTTGAAAAACCTTTATCAGCTTTGGCATTGCTGTCAGCTATGGCATATTACTGTTAATTATCAAATTTCATTTATTCTAAGGCAGCAGCTGTCAAGATAAATTCAAGTTTGCAGCAACTACTACAATTGTGTTGATTTTCCCTCCAGTGGTGGAGTTTCTTTAAGAGAGTAATTTCCAGTTTCTTAGGGGACTTAAACAAAAAGACATGACTGGGGATGAGAGCACTGCCCTGCACTCTCGCCTGTGTGACAGACTCGCTGCCAGAAATCCAGGGAAGTACTTTGGACTTCATTTTCTCACCTGTAAAACACTGATATTTGGCTCCCTTCCACACATGGTGCAGACTGGAGTCTTCCATACATGGAGAGCTCGGAGGGAAGCATTTGTCTGGGATCTTCCCTGATCCAGAAGGCTGCAACCCACTCTGGTCTTGAAAAGGCTTGGGAAATCTCAAGTGTATCTTGTATTAGGTAGCACAATCCTTCTAGTAATTTGTGCTTTTTGTTGGCTGGACACTACTATCACCTCATTTTCCTAATTTCAAAAGATTTTATCTGCTGTTTGTAATCCCTTGTAGAGATGGCTAGCCTGTATGGCCAACTTGTGACAGTGTACATTATAGGGGTCAAATCTGAAACTTTTTCAATTCACTTTCAGTATGTATAATGTGTAAAAAGTAATTTGTATTTGAAAATTTCACAACAGGACTTGTACACATACTTTGTACACATATGCAAGGCCTCCATAAACTTTAGAGCTATACAGTGGTGTAACCTACATGCAACCTTCACACAGCTTCTAAAGACAGATATAAAACACATGTGCTTTTAAATTTTATATTATACTGTACTGAGGAGCAGGCTATATATGTTTGACCAATTAGTGACGTTTTAGTCAGCTGTGCTTGGTTAACATGTCATTAAATGGCCAGCAACCACCACATAAGTGCAGATTGTGAGGATTTGATTATACTTCTCTTTAGTCAAACAAAGTTTTGTCAGAGCTTTGATGTACCCCTAATTTTCTGATGGTTTCCATATTTACACCAGAAGGCACAGCAATTCTCAAACTGCTGCTCAACTCCCTAAGGAACTGCCACTTTGGACACCTGCAGTGCTCTCCAATAGGTTTATCCTTTCTCCAGCTACTGACTCTTAAGTGGATTGAATTTAACATGAACATATACTAAGAAATGTATATCGAGAGATAACATTACTGCTACTATAACCTAATCAATGGCAGAAGAGATTTTTCCCCGATTTAAAGAAACGGTATAGAAAGAATATGGAAAAGTCCAAATTCATTTTTTCCCAGGCAGCTAAAGCATTGATTATCTTCTAGAGTAAACAAAACTAGCTCCTTGTGGAAGAATAGAATTAAAAAAGCCAGTGTTTAGTATAATTCAACATGTTGTTTTTTTCAACATCATCAGTCAAAATATATCCCTTTCAGGTCTTTCTCTCTTTTGTTAGCCGAAAATTTTAGATTTTTATGGGATGATGATTTTTTTCTTTAGCACCAAAGCTAATAAAAAAATCCAGCAAAACCAAATCCTCCAGGAAATCAGAGATGTAACCTGCAAGTATCAACACTTCGTTCCTTTTCTGAAATCCATCCCAAGACGGGTGGATCTGTAGGATAAAACTTCAAAGTAGTTGTAATCTGCCAGGAAGCCCCTTGGCATTAGTGCATTCTCAGACAGTATATTCTGGTTTAGGAAAACGGTTGTAGCTTAGTGAAAAGAAACAGTTTGTGTGCCTTGGGACTGCTTCTCTAAGCAAACCAATAGCACAGTATTTAGGGACAATAGGAAACTTGCTTCAAATGCACACTTCTGATGTGATTTAAAACACTAACCATCTCTTTCCTTCTGCCTTTTCACCCACATAGAGGATTTCTGTAACGTAAGGGCTACCAGGTCCATGCAACCTCTGTGTACATTTCTCTGTATGAGGTCCCACCACAGTGGTGATTCCACATGTAAACTTTTGTTTGAACTCCTGGATTTGCACAGCTGAATTCTATATGTTTGAAAAGTAAGAGTTTTACTGGAAACACTGTCATAACTTTAAGCATAACAGGATGAATGATGCTTCTACAGCACTGAGGTAATTTTTATAAGATAAATAAATTCCAGTTATTGATGTTACAGAAGGTACCTCAAACAAGGGATGAAATTACTTTGGAGGTATTCTGGCTTCTTCTGTCCAGAATGGCAACTTTTACTGTAAGTGAACAAAAGTGTATATTTATTCTCTTTGTGTGTCTCTTTCCACATTACTCATATTCTTGATGGGGGATGACAGTAATAAGATGTGTGGTTAATGTTGCAGCTATATGATAGCTGACTTCCAAACACCTCTCAGCCAGTGACTCACACATCGTCCCAGCAGGTGCACTGTGAAACACATATTTTCCCCACTGTTTTAGAGACTGTTTTATTAAAATACTGCAATGAGCTGGAACACCAGAACTAAGTTACTCATACTGCCCTGGATTTCAGCTGCAATTCTATACTGGGACATTAGAAATGCAATCATGTCAGTTCTGGAATAAAATCATTTTATTATTACTATAGTACACTTTGGATTGGTTTTCAGAGGAATTACAAATTAAATATTTTTCTGTGTCCTTCTGTACAGAAAAAGGCTGCAAAGTCTTGCAGCTTAGCAACATTAAGGATTTAGTTTCCAAGTAATAGGTTCCGAAATGGTCTGAATACAAAACCAAATATAAAAATAAATGCTGCCTGAAGATGTTTGTTAATCAAGTTTAATATTAGCTATAGAAAGGCTCTGATATCATCTCTCAGCTTTCTTATAACCTGCTTGCAAGTATGCAACTTGGCTCATTAAAATACTAGATGACATGTCTACTCTTGCTTTGGGAAAATAGAGTCCTTGGAAAACAATGTACTTTAAATGATGGGCATGTCGAACCGTGTGTGTGTAAATGAGAGCAGCTCAAATTTTTCTAGTTTCTTAGCTCTGTGTCTTTGGGATTATGAATTTGGCATAAACATGAGCTGGGCCTTTTACCATATCTTGTCTCAAGCTCACATTTTTAAAGACTTCTACCTGGACTGTGTTGATCCCTGGTTAAGGTTTGGAAAAGTTTGGTGGTCCCAGAATGAAAGGTGTCATGGTCCATGTTAACATGGGCAGTACAGCTGTCATAGCTGTTTAGAAATCTGTTTCTGACTGCCTTACAGATGTTGGCTGCTGTTTTCCTTCTCATTGAGTAGCTACTTGGCAAGCATGTTCCTCCTCCCTTAAGTTTCGGGAGACATAAGGACCAGACAGCAGAGGGGACATGGAAATGACCCACATATGCTCCAGCACAGGGCAGTCCCCAGAACTAACAGAAATAAAACATCTGGGAGAGATCCCCATCAATGCTTTGGTGCTTCTACTTTTGAAAATGATAGATAAGTTAAGCGTTTCCAAATAGGCCACTAAGGAAGAAGGTGACTGAGCACAAATGGGGAGTGACTGTGTGCAGTAACCGTGTAAAATCTGCAGCAAGCCCAACATGCTTCAGAGAAATAAGACATATTGCATACACAAATTGATTATATTGCACATAGATAGACTAAGTCTAAGTCTCATGCAGAGGAAGTATCACAGTATATAGCCCTTTCCTACCACCAGAATATATCATGTGGCCTGTCCAGAGAGGCTGAGCCAAAAATTTCAGCTGAAGTTAGCCAAGGCTTTCTAAAAACTTGAAGGGTGAAAGCTGAATAATTAGTTTGAGGGTTTTTTGTACCTAATTACTCAAGTATATAAAAATACATCATACTGATAGGGATTCAGAGATAAGACTCCTCTTTCTCATCCAAATATCCTAACCAAGCTAACAATAGATTTTCCTTTCTTAACACATAAAATTTTAAATTCTTTCTGAACAGTGTGCCACACTCTCCAGGTAAGATGTAGAGTGCCATTGGCAAGCCATCTGTTTTGCACTAGCAAAATAAGAGGTATTGCTGTGAATCCCTGGAGACAGCAAAAAACTGAGCACAGAGGTCTTATTAAAGCTAAGAATTCAACTACATATTTTACAAGAAAAGCAGGGACCCCTAAACACACATGTGAAAATAAAGCTGCAGACATCTACAAAACGTTCAGGTGAAAGGAGAGCTGTGGTTCCAAGCATATACAGGTATGACTGACTTTCCTTTGTTTCCTCTGGTCATCTTGCCCATAGTATTGCTTATGTAGCTGTTATCTCCCAAATTTTTCTGGAAAAGGTGTATTTACAGACACAGGGACCACCTTTACCTTGTTATTACATAGCATCACACCTTGTAATACATTCTGCCTGCCTGTCCACATCAGGATTACCCTTAATTCTACATCGTGTTAGCAGAGTATTCAGCTAACTCTTAAGACCTTTGCACCTCCAGAGCAGATGTAGCTGGTGATTTTTATCTAGACCTCAGGTATAACTGTGGCCCTGAGCCAATGTACACACAAAATACATAAAAATTAATGAGTACTTGATCCTGGTGTTGGCAGCAAAGAGGCAGCTCCTCTTGGCTCTTATTTGGAAATGTTCAGCTGGGCATCAATGTATGCTCCAATGTAATTTTCCCAGAGTTACTGTAAGAATTTTGTTAACCACAAGCAGCTCTAGTTCACTACTCACAGTTCCACCTGGTCTTGCAATATACAGGCAGAACCATTCATCGAATTTAAAGATGACATTGCTGGGTAGTGAACTCCTAAAGGCAAGGACTGTGTATTGATTGTGGTCCCCACACCTACAACAGACTCTGTGCCTGTGAGCATGAATGTGCAGCCCCTAGACTTCATTTGAGTTTTTCATGGGGCGATTTCACGCTACTGATTTGCTTGCCCTGTTCTCTTGACACCTTTTAGAATGAAGTAGATACTTGGGATGAGATTCAGCTGCCTAAATCTGGTTATCTTTTACCACATGATATGCTAGATGATATTCAAGACAGGAGCAGAAAAGACATGGGCCCCTAAGGGACACCTACAACCTCCTGAAGGGACAGTAGATGACTAGGCAGAATTCCTGGATCACCACAGATGACATCAGCTTCCTGCAAGTATCCAGCTGAACCAAGCCAAGATCCCAGTTGCTTAGTGCTGCTAATGGAGCTCATCAGGTGATCAAAATGTATGCATTTTATGGAGAGCTGCACAGTTCCTTGGCCAATGTGTACTAGATCACTAGTGCTGAGAGGGAAATGTCCAAAATCTTCATCCAGACACCAAAACTGAGTATCTTGACCTGTGAGCAGGACCTGTTCCTGAACAGACAAACACCAGATGAACACCACACATCCTACAGGAATGAAGTTATTCATGCAATATAACATTGATTATGCACTGTCTTCATGATTTCTAAGTATAAAGCATCATTTCTAAGGGCATGGCTAAAATATTATATGAGATCTTGGATTTATATTGTGGAAGTGGATGTCTCTCAACTCCAGTATTTAGAGTATATTTTTCTTCTAGGTCAAGTAATATCCTGCCATTTTTTCCTGCCTTTGAGACATACTCAGGTGTCCTTTGGCAGATTTAGCAAATACACTGAAGCTGTCTACCAAATATCTCAAGTTGCCTGTGACTGCTCATGACCTAATACTCATCATTTCTATAACTGAGATGTGGTAAAAGATCAGGTAGGAGCAAAATGGGCTGAGTGGCTTTGAGGGTTGTAATAAGCAGTGTAAGAGATGTTTGTGTGGCATTTACTGATGTGGGAAGGATAGCCAGCTTGATGAGAGAGTTCGTAAAAAACAAAGGGAGGCAGCGGTATCTTAAACTACCGTTGCAGAATCCAAAAAACAGGACTGATTATATAGTCTGCAGTTCTGACCAAATCAGGGCATGAACCAGCTTTTTCAGTGTAAGTTTGTGCAACAGCTGATGCAAAGACACACTGGCCTCTCACCAGGAATCCCAGTACCTCCCACCAAATGCAATGAACAGTCTTTTGGAGTGATTGAAAGACTGGGCCATCTAGACTGGTGTTCCATGGGAGTTTTCCTCTTCTACCCCCATGGCTTCAATACCTTCCACCTCCTCAGCTTTTTCTGGCACTGCTTGCCCGTGCTTCACCCACTCATTTTCTCAGTCATCCGCTTGAGTGGATGGATTGCGAACGAGAGGTAGGAACATGACCAAGTTAAAAGCAGGATATTTACTTATTCTTATTAATTTCTTTATTTTTCAGAGGCAACAGGTAAAGTGATGGCAAGGGACTGAGAGCAAATCATGGACTGGGAAGGAGGAAAGAGGAAAGAAACAGTATTTATTCAACAGGCATGCAACCATCCCTGTCATGCTTACAAGCTGTTCTCCCTGAAACCAAAAGCTACACCAGCCAGTGTCTCTGCTTCCTTTGTGGCTCATTTCACGATTTAAACTCTGGGTTTTCATCTCTCTCTGCACTTGCCAGTGAGAGAAGGGTTGTAAACAGGCTGGAAAAGCCCTGTGCACTACAAGGTTTACAATTTGTAATAGCTCTGGTATGTTTGTGTTTAGAGATTAATTTTACAAAGCCAACTAGAGCATGCTTTGTGTGTTTGTGCTTACTACTCTCCTGACGTGCATTTTTCCCCACAGTAAGTGCCTGAAGTAAACTAATGCATCTAAAATCCTACTGATAATTTCTGCCCTCCTTGTTTATGTCACATGGAGGGTTTGTGCTGGCTGGAGAAGTCTGCTCCTGTGGTTTCACTCAGGTCCCCTTCTTTCAGCTTTTTGCTGAGACTCAGCACTAAGGGGATGTGGAAAGCCCATGCTATGAGCTGCTGCTGGATGTGACTCCTGACTCAGCATTATGGCTGGGTGGACACAGGACTTTGTGGTCACCCACCCTGTCCTGGTGACTCAGAGATAAAAATTCATTCTCTACCTGAACTCTGGTGTTTATAGCCTGCCAAGCTCCAGCCTGGAGTATACAGTAAATCTCAGAGAGCAGACCATAAACAAAAAAATGCAGCCCAGTATCAGTCCAAGCAGGGCTCCTAATATATTGCTGTGTTTCAGAGTATGGAAGTATGTGGTGAGTAATAAAACCAGCTTGTACTGATCATATTATCCATCTCTCAGCTATAAATATTTCTCCCTATAGTAGCCACCACCACAGCCTTAAAGTACTTATAGAAGTTTAAATAGGATATTTTGAAAAATTTCTTCACTGAATGGGTTGTCAAGCACTGGAACAGACTGCCCAGGGAAATAGTTGAGTCATCATCCCTGGAGTTATTTAAAAGATGCGTAGACGTGGCACTTAGAGACATGGTTTAGAGGTGGACTTGGTAGTTCTGGGTTAACAGTTGGACCTGATGACCTTAGAAGTCTTTTCCAACCTAAATAATGCTATGATTCTACTGCACAGCAAACTGGGTAGTGCTGCCACTGGGCTTTGGCAAAGATTCCAGTCTCCCATCTGCAGATGGAAAAGCATCTCTAAGCACAGAAGCAAACTTACTGTCCTTTCATTTGGGAAAGTCTTAGTTGTTTTATTTTCACTATAATTTGATTAATTTTTTATTGCTACTAATATGAAAATAGCATTTGTCATCTGTGCTGAGGATTTCATTATATTAGGAAATATCTGTATTTTGGAAATAAGAGCCAATTAGACCAAGCATTCTCTGAGTAAAAGTTCAGGAGCATTGACTATCTAAATATAATAACAGACAACTGGTAACTGAAAGAAAAAAAGATATTGCATCAATAAAATAGCAGCAAGGAAAAAAATAAAGCAGAAGTCACAGTACTCCCACAACCTAAATTCTGAGTAGCTGGAGAAAAAGTTAATCTGACCAACAGATTACCCACAATACTAGTGAGTTAGGTTGCTCTGAGGGGAATTGCCTGACTGTGCCACCGCAATTTGTTTGAAAGAAGAGCAGCTCTCCTCTCCCTTCCTCTAGAAATTATTTATTCACTCAGTATGTGGGTTTGGGGAACTAATGTAGTTTGTAAATTGGACTTTGTTCATTCAAGAAATAGTAATAAATTTGGAGATGCTGAAAGCAAATGCTTTGTTTAGTACTAGACTTGAAAGGGCATTCCAGAAACTCGAGGAAAGGGAAGACCTTTTATCCCCTTGTAGTCGAACACAACAGTGCAGTAATCAGGACACTCACCTAAAATGCAGGATGTTTTATCTTGGATGAGAACAAAACCCAGATGTCTGGCTCCTCTGTAGATACTTAATCATCAGTTTGTAGGTATCTATAAACTCTGGTCCAGTGAGAAGGAAATTCAGTGGCATTCAGAGGGACCTCTTCAAAATCTCTGGTCCCTCCTGCTTTGCAGTCCATGGATTCAGACTGATAACTCTCTGGATGCTGCCTTTCATTCAAAAAAGTGAAAAGCACCTACAACAAAAGGACAGCTTTTCTGTGCCTTGGTCAATCATAACTATAGTTGGTGGGTTGCCTTGAGGTCCCAGCAGGCTTTCAGAATTTAAATTAGTTGTAGGTGGTGACAGTAGGCAGATATGCTTTAGCTATGGTCTGGCTCCATCAAGTTTTTGGCTTGCTTCTCCAAGGCTTTGGAATCAGGTTCTTCCTTTCAGCTACCCACTCTTCTCTGAACTCCACCCTGACCTGGACATCCCTGGTCATTGTCATGCACACAATGCTTCACTGAAGGTTGGTCTTATAGAGACTCTTTAGAAGAGAGTCAGAGTCAACATTTTTTGTGTTCTAAGAGGTATAGAAAGACACATTGAGAACCTACCAAACCCTTCTACAAAATGCTAACAGAGAACCCCTCATCTCATCTAGTATTCACCGTGTACAACACTGAAAACTCATAATAAGGCTTCACAATAAGGCTGCCTTGTTTTTCTCCTTTCTCATTTGCTCTCCACTACAAACACAGTGAGGTCACTGCCTGGTTTTGTGAATCATATTGGGTCCCCTTCCTTCCGTTCCTATCTCGGACTCCTTAGGGCTGTAGGCGCACATCTGGGCCCTCAGCCTGCCAGTGCCAACATTTCCCTCTCATTTAGCCACCAAGAGTGGGCACACATCTTTCAGTGGTTGTGGTCAGCCCTCACAATGCCTTGGGCTCACTCCGTGATGCTGCTGTTCTGCCGAACCAGGGACCTCTGATTGCTGTATGGGCCTGGATAGATCCGAGATGGAAAGTTAAAAGAACTTTAGTAAAGGCAAATTATCGATGGGTCACTCAGTTATGCTGCAGTCAGAAATCTGAGGGTTCCCACGAGCCTCGCTAGCGCACATACGCTTTTAAATGTCACAGCTGACAACCAGAAAGCAAGGTTTTTAGGCATGCTGGACTCCTTCCCTGTATTTTCATTTGAGAGTGCCAATCTCTGTGGTATTTAAGTACTAGTTGTCCTTTTGAACAGCCTGTGTCACGTAAAAAGGGATCCATCATGCTTATAGTCATCTTTCTGAAAGCTGCCTGGCCTCCCAAGTTCACCAGGCTCCCCCTGCAGATGAGGTGAAGAGAGAAACATATCCAGAGGGTTAATTTTCACATTTGTGGGTTGTTTGTTTTTTTTTTTTCCCCTGTCTTGCAGTAAAAGTCAGGGAAGGTACAAGGCTCATAAAAGCTGTGCCTGCTTTGGCTGGAGGCATTTCAGACTGCTGAGTGAAAGTAGAAGAAAAAATCAGAGTGCAAGGTACATGTACCAGAAATAGTTAAAGAGCCCTTTTCCTTTGATATTTTGCTGGTTTGAGATCTGGTATTGCAAGGTGCTGTGGAGGGAGAGATTTCTGACAGTATGTATTTAACAGATCAGAAACAGTAGGTGTGAGATCTAACAGCCAGAAGCAAATCCTAGGCAAATTTAGACTAGAATTCTCACAGGCATGCCTTTTTAGCAATATAAGTAATTCACCATTGCAACAGTTTGATGAAAGATGTGGCAAGTTATCTAATGTGAAATCTTCAACATATGAACAATGTCCAAGAGTGCTATAGCTAATATGGGAATTACAATGCAGGTGTGCCTGGGAGAGGTTCACTGCTAAATACAGAGAATTACATATGAAAAAACAATGTTTCTTTCTAAACCCATCTGATAAAATTCCTGAAGTGTGCAGTGCCCAAAGATGGCAGCCATAGTGGGAGCATGCAGAGAATTCAAAGAATTAGAAATTTAAACCTCCTGGAGCAGAGATGTGCTTGATATGGCTTTTCTATCAAGTTATGTATTTATGATATTATGCATTTTGTTGTCTATATTTTTCCTTCAGAATTTTGCCCTTATTCTAACTGCAAGAAAATTCATTGTTATACCAATGACAGGAAAGCTCACTCAGATTACAGGCAGAGTGGAGCCAGTGAGTTTTCTGCCCTTTTCTCCCTTAGCTAACTCCTGACAAGTCTGATCATATTGTCAGGCTGTAATGACAGCTGCAATGCAAACTAGTGCTACACTTGATGGCCTTGAACTGAAGGCAGTTGAAAGATGTCTAGCAGTAACTGAATGACAGATAAGTTCACTATTCTGAATGGAATCCTGCTAAAAATGCAAAGATTTACATGCACACAAAGTACAAGCTCCTCTCAAAACAGAAAAGGGTGCAGAACCTTCCGTGTAACTGCAATTTTACCTACACTCATCCCCAGCAGTCCAGAGGGAAAAATCTACAAACTCCCTGGTTTTCCCTTGGAGCTGATGATCTTATCCCCTTATCCTGATGCCTTTGTCAACTGTCTGTAGCTGCCTATGCAAAAACATCTCCCAGTTGGGGAGTTCCAGTCACCAGAGTCCCTGGAGTGCCTCTTCTCCCCAGTGTTTCCCATGGCACATTGCCACAGACCCGGAGACACAATACTTCCAGCAACCCAAGGTCCCAGATCGATTCCTTGGCAAAGGAATCCATGCCTGGAGCTCTGTCAGCCACTGCATGCAGCAGATGGCAAGAAGTCAAGACATTGCGTTTGGTGGAAGATGTTCAACAAATGTTGTGACCAGAAGATTTCAGATTTAGCTTCCTAAAGGAGCAGAGCTGTACCACAACATTTACAGACAGCTCCAGTTACAACTGCATAACACCAGCCAGTATTCAGAAGCCATGCCAGCAAGCTCTCCATGTTGCTACACTCCTTTATTAATAGCATTTTGCCAAGTTGCCCTCTGGGACAAAATTATTGTCTAGTGGTTAAATGTCTGCTGGTGGAGGAACGCTTTATTTTACCGTTGAACCGCAGTCTGAGTTGAATGCCAGCGCACAAACCAGGAGGTACCTGGGATGCATTATAGTTGCATCTGGCTAGATTTTCTGGCCCTACAGACATGAGTGAGATTGATTTATTGATCTCTTCTCCCTCCTACAGCTTACACAAGCAGTGGCAACAAGCTACTCCCACACACACACCTGCATCTTGATTCACAACCTAAATATGTTACAAGAAGTAACACCAAGATCACACCCATCTTTTCTTTAGCCTTCCAAAGCTCCTAACCAAAACAGCATTATCAAAACTCTGACAAGACCTTAATATGAAGTATATCTGTCAAAGCAAAATAGAGAATATCTAAGAGAAGCCCATTTTGTTGTATGGGGTGAGTGGACGAGTGGCTTCGATATGTCCCATTGCTGATATCTTTTGTTCAATGATCTCCTTTTGTAAAGTAGGGCTGCAACTGCTTTATATGTTTCTGGCTAAATATGCAGTTGTCATTACTGTGAGAGGGGAAAAATAAACAGAGAAGAGTTTCTCCTAGTGGCACAAACCAGAGCGAGCAATAAAGGCCAGGCTGTCTGCATCTAATACAGATCCCATGTGTGTTTTAATAACAAAGAATAAAAATCAATGCATTTCCCTCCTGTATTGAAATACTAGATTACAAAAAATAATGACTAGAGCAGTAAGATGTAGCTGGAGGGAAGTTCTAGGAGAGGTTTCTGTTGAAATGAGACAGACATTATACAATGCTGAGTCCTTGTCTGAACCCTTTAAAAGATGATTTTCAGCTTGTTCATACACTTGAACTACTGAAAAAATGAATTGGACTAATTAAAAAGTACTATCCTTTGGTGTTTGGCTGTTCTACAAATGTAGCAACGTTTTTAAGCCAAAAAAATCTCATGACATATGCTCAGTGAATCCAGTTCTTTGTGTTTTTCATTTCAATTATATGAAAGCAAGGAGCACCTCACTTATGAGAAAAGGCTGAGAGAGCTGGGACTGTTTAGCCTGGAGAAGAGAAGACTCAGGGAGATTCTGCTGATGTGTATAAATAACTGAAGGGAAGATACAAAGAATACAGAAGCAGGCTCATTTTGGTGGTGCCCAGTGACAGGACCAGTGATTATTGACAAAAAATGAAATACGAGAGGTGTCATCTGAACATCAGGAAACACTTTTTATTTATTGTGAGGGTAATCAAGCACTGGAATAGGTTGCCCAGGGAGGTTGTAAAATCTCCATTCCTGGAGATATTAAAAAAACTGTCTTGGGCAACTGGCTCTAGGTGGCTCTGCTTGAGCAGAAGTTGTGATGAAGGTGAATTCCAAAGACCCCTTCCAACCTCAACCATTATGTGATTTTGTGACCAGTGATTCTGATATATCCTTCTTGCTAGTAGGGAATATATGTGAAAGTGGAAGATGACTGCTACAATAGATGCATATTCCTGCCTCTCTCCCATTTCTTCATCCAGAACATTAAGCATATGGCAATTTGAGAAATGAAAAACACAAAAAAAACCCCTTTCAACATGTAACACTGGGCTTGCAGAAGAGTATTGTCGTTAGTATGGTCTGCACAAACACATGAGACTTTCCTATGAATGGGGAACTATGACGTACAAATTATAAGGATCTCACATGCAAAGCAGGAAACTCAACAAGTCCATAAAAAAGGTATGAGTTCAAGTGTTTTCTGGAGGACATTATTGATTATGAGACAGCTTTACTTTTCCCTTTCACTCCCACTCTTGATTTGGTTTTCCCAAGTCCTAACTGTTGAACAGGACTAAAGTAAAGGAAATGGGGCAAATAAACATGTGTAAAAAATAGAGTAGGATGTGTCATCATATAATAATAATGGCCAGTCTTCGCGAGCGAAGATTTGGGAAAGGTCATTAACCCTTCGAGCCTGCGCAGTGGATTTTTTTTTTTTTTTTAAAGTGAGACACAGTGTGCGCTGAACTGAGCCCACCCTTTAATCCTGAGGTTCATCTGCCGGGGCCAAGCAAGCTTGGACAGTGGCAGTGAGGTCCCCAGGATGTAGGTTTGTTTAGAGTGACCTTCTCTTAGATGGATTTCCTTACAAGGCTGACGAGCTCCATCTGCCCGGGGGGCCAGGAATCGAACCCGGGTCGCAGCGGTGAGAGTCCTGCACCCTAACCATCAACATGATGGAGGATTGACTGGGACATTATTAGGTTCATTCTGTTTCCTCCATTTGCACTGAAATGATGTTTCCTACTTATGCTGAAGTTTCACTTCTGTCACTTGTATAACAATGGATGCAAAAAGTGCAAAGAGCTCTTGTGATTTGTTTGACCAGGCTTCTGGAAACATGAAGGGACGTGATCAAACAAGCATTAGAGTAGTAGAAGGGTTGTCACTGCAGCAAACTTCACATAAGCCAAAAGCCAGGAAGAGGAGAGCAATGTTCAAATATTCAGCATACTGAATGTTTAATCATTGCTAATTTTATTTCAGCCAAATCGGGTTTTAAGGCTGACCAAAGGAAAATGAGATGATTTCTGGACTTGGATATTCCTCAGCCTTTGTAGGAGATCAGAACGTGCTAGTCAAAAAAAAAAAAAATTCAGGGAAGGATAGAAAAATGTTTGCCTCAATTTTGTTTGTCAAGTTTTTTCTTAATCAGAATATAATTGTCAATATACATCTCTAAAGTGTTTGAAATTAAAATTAGATCAATGAAAGTGCACTATATAACATGTCCAGGATAGAGTTAAGGATCGTTCTAAAATAAAGCGAATATTATTGTACAAAAACACCGTCAACAGCTTGAACACTGAGGTTTTGCTTTTTTTTGTCTCATCTCTCTCTATGAAGCAGTCACACACTGGAAAGATTTCAAGATTTCAGTTTTCATGTTTTGTTTTTGCATGACTTAACTCTGAGCACTCAGAATACTTTAGAAACAGCAATAAATAATGTAATCTTTACCCCAGGTGAAACTAGATTATGTACATATCCTCTACAAATAGCAGGGAAACTTATCGGACACGACAGTGATTTGGCCCCATGGAGCACTAACAAGAACCTAAATTAACATATACCAGGCCACAATTCCCAGACAAAATTCTCCCAGGGAGTAGAATTCGCAGAAACTTCCAATGAAGCAGTTGGGAGGGAAACTTCATATTTCCCAATGATATAAGATTAAATTGGCACTTGATATAAGTGCTACTATCCATCTTTGAAGAATATATTTTGTATACAAAATGTAAAGCCATCGAAAAAATAAAAATATTTATTTTTCATATGAAATGCTTATAGGTTTAATTGAAGTGACTAATTGTGTTTGGAATTTTGACTTGACTATAGTCTTAATACCTGGATTTCCACATACACCAGGCACTCTGCCACATTACCACAGACAACAGTGAGAACTCAAGAAAATAATTTCCCAGAAGACACTTTAATGGTAACCTTTAACTATTAAAATTGTTTTTGTTGGCTTTTTCAGACCAATAGAACCATTTCCATGAATGTAATTTAGGAGCAATTAAATTACTGCTGTAACAAATAATTTCAGTCCCAAGAAAGGATGAAAGAAATATTTCGTTTGATTCTTTCTGAAGTGATGGTTGTGTTTTTTTGGTGTTTTGCTTTTTCTTTTCTCCAATGTTCTTTTAAGTTTGATTTCTTCTTTTAAAAAACAATGTGCTTATCTTCTTTCCTCCTTCTCCCCAATCTGACAGTAGACAAGAATGAAGAAAAAACCCCAAACCCATCCTCTGAGTGCATTTTTAATTGAACTAATTGATTTTCCCCGCTCTAAAAAAATTGTCATTTGTAAAATAAATTTGGGTGCATGCTAAAATTTGCATATTGCTGCCTTAGTCTATCAAGGTTCATCTATGGTGGAAAATAAACCAGTTCAAGCACTGTGATATAGCTACATGTGTTTCTCTTTTTACATCCTTGATAAGTATTTGATTTGTATCAATTCTGACTCTTTCAGAAATGCCTTGGCATGATTCAAACATGGCATGAGTCAGGACTGCTCCTGATAGAAAGCACAAGTAAAGTAAAACCATTTTGAGTGAGGGCTGAGCTACTTTTTTTTGTACACGGACTACTGCGGTGTGGTCAAGAACCTGACTGCATCCCTCCAGGTAACACTTGTGGGTGATGTAGGACCTCGAGCTCCTGATCTTCTCACGGCTCTGACTCCTCAGTTCAGTCCTCTCTGCAGCATTACATCAGATTTGCAATGGATGGAGTCAATCAGAGGACTGACGTAGCAGGAATAAAAGTGGAAGAGAGAGAAAAGTGGTAGTGGTAGCTGAGGTGGTGTTGCTGTCTTCATGTGTTGGTACATCCAGTCTGCTGCAAAACTGCCTCTACCTTGCATCACTGCTGGTAAAATGTCTGGGACAGCAGATAGTAGAGAAAGGGAGCAAAGATGCATAAAACTATTGGTGAAGACAGACTAATAAAAGTTGGAAATAAAGGTGACATCCCTCCCTCTTCAGCTCTCTTGACTGTATTGACTAGATCTTCATGGATTTCAACAGTGGCTTATATACCTTTCTTACATATAGAAGTGTAGCTGTAACCCTCCAGTTACTTATTTGAATCTGTGGCAGAATACTACCCCAAGTGCACAGTTAGTCTTCAAATCAGAATTTTTTTTACTTTCCAGAAAAAATAGAAATTATTCCTATTTTTTTTCAGCTGAAGAGAAAGAGATAAAGTGTTTATTTTTGCTAGATGTTTCCTTTGTACATATGTAATCATGACCACAATACTTATCACTGTAATTGGAGGATTGACATGCACATATGCACTCAGCCACATGATCAGAATCAAGCTACAAAACTACCTGATGATACTGGAGCAGGAAGATGACAAAGAGTGAAAAAGGAGAATGGATCCAATCATATGTACTCCAATTGATAAAAGGAGGATATTTTCAACTTCATGACAGTAAAGCATTAACAAACCTTCATGATGGTAAACTAGTATTCAGCTTGTTGTCAGCAAAAGAAGCACAAAATATTTCCATTATTGATATAAAATATGGACCTGGCATACTAATCAATCGTTTGGAGCAATGGCTTTAAGGCATTTAAATACTGTAATTGTACAGAAAGGGAGGAGAATAAAAAAAAAAAAGTGTTTGTTTACATATATCTCCAATTTTCTTTGGTTTGAATTTGCAACACAAATATTTTTGAAATAGCTTTGCTATGGCAAGAAAAGGGCATTTAGAAAAGTCATTACTAGAAGAAAGTTATTATTTTGTTTCAGTAAAACTCTCCACAGTATGAATTGCAAAAGTACATGAGTCTTATAACAGGATATCCAGAGCTTTCTATAACAACAGCAGGAGCTATGCAAGCAAGGCTGAACACAAAGCTCTTTGCCAATGCATATTAACTTGTCCCATGTAACTTCTACTCTTCCAGTCATTGGCCCATGTCCATCCAATTTAAATGTCAAATACAGAAGGGAAAATTGTAAACCTTCTGTACTTACACAGTGCGTTATTTTTTTTCCCCTTTCACTGAATTTTTATCCAGGGAAGAATAGGTCAGAGTTATATGCTTCATAGAGTCTGCTTGATATGAACTTTTTAAAGGTTTCAGTTTAATCCTGTACACCTGGTATTGCTGGGAGTTCAAACAGTTTTATATTTTTTCCCTACGAGCTCTCCAATGACTTTACAAGAACAAAGCCAATAAATTCCACAGCACCAAACACAGAAGCAATTGGAAGCTGTTTTCTAATCCAGACCTACACAGTCGTGTGTCTTTCCCAATATCCCACATCCCTAATGACTGGATTCTCTCTCTGTATAGATATAAAACAGTCTATCATTTGTATTTGAATCCCTTTCTTTAATATTATTAGACTACATAGGCACATATTTAAAGAGGTCAGATGGCTTGTTAACACGGTATATATGGTATTGTGTAGTTCTCAGCAAGCAGATTTAGAAGAACAGACTTTTTAAGACTTTAACATGAGCACTCACAAAGTTAAAGAGAAAAATAAAATGTTACTTTCTATTCTTAATAAACTCAATCTACCTTATGAAATGACCTCATTGAAGGAGAACAAGCCAGTGTTATGCCCTGTCTCAGCATCACTACTGGATTGCAACTTTATTACTCACCTACCTCTTTGCTGGGAAGTTGTAGAAACATGATATGTATCCTTTCCTGCATGTAGCTTTACTCTCTTGCTCCTTTCATAACACTTAATTGATCCTGTTAAAGGGAAATACATCTTCAGTCCTCAGTGTGGGATCCTACACATCTCCACAAAGGCTAAATTTATGTTAGAACTCTATTCTCAGAATGACTTAACAGGGAAAAACTGAATCCTTCAGAAGTCAACGGAACGTTAACTCACTTTTGGTCTTTCTACAAGCCTTTCCCTCATGCAGGGAATCTGGGAAGTCTCTAATCTTTGAACTAAGCTAGTTTTTGTTATCCTTTATAACGAGGATAACTTTGGGCTCATTACCCTGTTATTGTTTCTGTGTAGTGAGGCTGGGATACAGGTTCCTTCAGGTATTTCCTTTGCTCATGTTGTCTCTGCACAGTAGTAACACGTTGTGGACTTTTTCTCCACATTTAGTTTCCCTCTGTTAAAGTAACACGAACAAATGATAGAGGATATGATCCTCAGTACTGCATGGTTTGCTAGTTATTTCTCTCTGTAAAAGGCAATACAGATCTTTGAGAGGATTAAACCAAAAATCTCGTTCTAAGTATGTATAACAAAATGAAAATAATTATCCTTTTAATACTAGGAAACAAAAGCAATCCATTTTTGTCCATGCTGTTGCAGGTGTTTTGAGGCCTAAACACTCCTAGGCTCTTTACACACCCAAAGCTTTTTGCTGTAATTGTGACTTCCTTTCTTACGACAACCCAGATTTCCCAGAAATTCCATCTTACCCCAGAGAGAGAAAGAGAGAGAGAAAAAGAGGATTGGAAAAGATATCCTCTTGCAGACTGTTAGGGTGGGATTTGTCTCACCTAACTCTAAGCATTTACACTAATAGGTGTCGATAGCTGAGCTGCTCACCCTGGGCTCCATTTGCAGTCAGTAGGGAGAAATTGTAACATAATTTGTCTAACCTGTTCCAGGTATTTGCTTTAGACTGAACTGAACTTTAAAAATGCAGCATTCTCTGACTACAAAGGCAGCCCAGCTCTACTAGATCACATGTATCTGTGATCACATACCTGTTATCATTCCATTAGATGAAACATGGGTTTTCTTACTTCTCTTTTTTTTAATGCCCCTCCTTTTTTGCTTTCTGTTTTTCATAAATAATTTTTAATCTTTCTTTTTAGGACAGCTTGTCCTTGCTGCACATGATCATCTAAAGAAAATGATTGTCCAGCCACTCCTGCTTGAGAAAACTCAGGGGAAATCAGCAGCACAGTCAATTGACAGCAATCAGCTAAATGATGGGGAAGGAGCTCACAGAAAAGTGCCTCAGATTTGGAATAGCTGGATACTTGTTATGTTGCATATGGGAGGAGAGTCATGCTGAGGAATACAGTTTATTTCAGAGCATGGATATGCAGACTGAGGATTGACAGATTTCCTCTAAAAAAAAAAAAAAAAGAAAAAGCAACACACAAAGGATTTAGCTCTCAAAACACAACAATACTCCTCACAATTTTTGCACCATTTACACTCGTGGCTGAATTCTGTTAGTATGGAAATATTTCTAATACTTTGCCACTGCCTGCGTATTGATGAACCATGTTTCTGTAGCACAGAAGAGATCAGGATTGCAGAAATCAAGAAAAAGTCAAATTGTTACATTCTAACAGCACCATTCTGTTGCTATTGCATTACCACCAAAGCCCAAAATAGATAGTTTAAAACTAATTTTGATACATCTGCAGTAGCTGCAGCCATATCTCTGAATAAAAGTAGTTATGCCTACAAAATTGCACTAAAATACTAAGGTTAAGGAACATATAAAATTAAACAATAGATATTTAGGGTTGCCCAGAGAGGCTATGGAGTCTTTATTCTTGGACATATTCAAAATTTGACTAAGCACAACCTTGGACAATCTGCTCTATTTAACCATGCTTTGAGCAGGAGAGTAGACATGATGATCTCCAGAGGACTAATGTTCCAAATTCTGTGGTTCTGTGAATCTAAGCATGAAGTCACAATTAATTTTGGCTTCACTGAGATTACTGAGATGATGAAGGTAAGGGCACCTCATACCTGTGTGTGGTTTTTCAGAATTATGCACCAAAGATAGGAGCACACAACCTGTGTTACACTCAGAATTGAGTATACTAATGTCTTTATTTTTACAGTCTAGAAATTCTTCAGGTATAGCTACTTCATACATAAAATATTGAAACTTCTGAACAGAAGTTGTTTAGAAATCTTTTCTCATTCAGGGTGGTATTCATTTTGGCAGTACTTTCATGAAAATATATTTCTGGACTAAATTCATCACTAAAGCTTGCTTTTTCATCTGTCCAAAAATACAGGCACTTCTGAAAGATGATTTGACCTGTCTCAAGACAGATAAAACTCCCCGTGGAGTTCTCCATTTGTTTTTTTTTTGCACTATGGAATGAGCCTATGCTTCTGACTGAGACTGCATGCATAAATTTTGATGCTGAAACCTGATGAGCACAATCTGAATCTCAGTGCAGATTAAAAAAAGTGCACCCTTGATTGTAGCAATGTTCATAAGCAATTAAAATTTACTTTTTTTTTTAAATGTCTTTTGTCTTCAAAAACTATCTTAGTGAAATTTTAGTATGAATTGTGTCTTGAAAAACAAAACAAAACTCCAAAACTGTTATGAACACTCTGCTGAAATCCATCTAGTGATTTCTTACTTATCTAAAAAATATTGAAAACAAAGAGTTACTGGGTAATTCTGTGAGACAAACATGAATTAAACACTATGCTGCACATAAATTAAACAATAAGCTGCACATAAAACAACTGTGCTTCTATATTACTGAATTTGTTTTTAAAAAATTCACAGTACTGTCCTAAAAGAAAAAAAAAAACAAACAACAAAAACCCTCCAAAAAACAGTGAAGTTGATAATATGACTTGTGAGAATTCTTTATTATTTCAATATCCAGTAGCTACCATGCAGAAGGACCAGTTAATTAACTGTTTATTATTCTAACTTCAATAGCTTATTTTCATATAGACTGGAAAGCCTTGCAGAGATTCCCCAGAGCATATCATGGCGATGATTTTTTAGAAAGACAACATAATCAGACATGAATTCCATTTCACTCTGACAAAAGTCCATTTTCTTTTGAGTTTTACTCTTTGGTAGCATTACAGAAGCAGTTTTAGTAGATGAGTTTTTACAATCCACAAGAAGTGTATGTACAATAGACGTTTAAAGGGATGTTGGACATCCCATACCAGACCTTGCTTGCTTGTGTTTCACATCATTAGGATGCCATGGAATAATAGCAGAGTAAACTGAGCTTTCTTTATTATGACTGCAATTCTTGATTATGGAAGGAAAAATAAATGTTAAGGATCTGGAAACAGGTGATAGTTTTATAGTTAAACTCTGATTTGCACATAAAGCTGTGGAAGTAGAATACTTAGTTTGCCATTATGCCATGATTCATTTGACAGAAGTTGAGTGATCGTTGGGCAGAGTTAACCTTGCTAGAGTTCTAGGCAGATGTTATGAACTCTCTCGGGGCTCTCATGGTTCTAACATAAGGACACCACAGAGCTGTCTTGGCTAATATTAGCTACCTTACAGTCTTCTCTTTAGATCCACGAATTACCAGCACTCAGAGTAGCTCATTCAACCATCCAAGATCTTTCTTAGGAACCCTGGGGAATCTGTGCAAGTGCTCTGATTGCTTTGAATGTGTTTCAGTTTCCAGCTCTTAGAAATCATTACCCTAAAGGATGGATGTCTTAGGAGTAGTAACATTATTCATAACCAGCTTTATAAAAAGAAGATTTTAAATTAAAAAAGATATGTTAACTTAAAAGTTCAGATTTCAGTAACAGAGCAACATTTAATAAACATGAGAAAATTAAATTCATTTTTAGGGGCATACTTAAGGATTTGCTTTATCATTCTTTAGCTGTTTTGTGGAGATAGCTAATAGCAGCTGGCATAGCCTGGTAAGTTCCTAAAGGGAAATTTGTTCCATTTAATTTTTTTATGGGAAGTTTATAACTAATTACAATTCAAGGTCCTGTTCTGAATGGACATCTCTTTGTAATTTGGAAATGGGACCTCATACTGTATTGCTGAAATTTATCTATCAAGTTTCTCCCTTCTTTTTATAAATGTTGCTGAAATTTTAATAATATAAGGTCCCTATAAAAGTTAAAAAATTTAGCTTACTAAGATTTTTCTTACTAAGATTTTGTTCTTAGAACAAGAGAATCATGTAAGGACACAAAGAAAATTAACTGGAAGATTTTATTTTCCCAACTCACTGACTTAATTTAGGTGAATCCAGGACTTATCTCTAAAGTTATTTTTCCAGGACTTATCTCTAAAGTTATTTTTCATAGCTTTTTCAGCATTGTCCTTAGTGCACCAGGATCTAGGTGATGATTTTTCCCAATGTTTTCTCTACCATGTGAATATTCATTTATGACTAAATATTTAAGTGCCAGGCCAATAAAGGAAATGAGTGTAAACAATCAGAGTCTGGGGGGCAGTGAGATTCTTGAAACTCTTGGATTTAATTTCAAGGCATTGTCCCCAGCCCAGTACAGGCTGATGCTGCTATGTCTCAGCTGAAGTCAGTTGTCTTTCTTTTCTCTCTCTTTTTTTTTTTTCCCTCTGTATTAATGTCTGTACAGAGATATACTCTCAGCAGGAGTTGACAGAGACTGCTTACAATCTCAATTTTAGGTGTTTAGGTCACTTTTCAAAGAAATGAGTTGTAGTTTTCCAGACCAAGGAGGGAGCAGGATCCAAACTGCCTGCTTGCCAGAGAGCATAAGCATAATCCAGAATTGACACTTAAATATTTAAGCTGGGAGGATGAGTAGGCAGAAGCAGTACTTTGGAGGCTGGATTCCTTCCTCTCCACTTCAGGTGCCAGTCAATAGGCAAGAGAAAGTTGTGCATCTCAGAGGATGTTTCAGCTCCATGCACAAGCCAGATGGTTTTTTCAATCTACTTAACAACCAATTCACCTTCTGCAGGTGTCTATCTGTCCTCATTAACTCTAATGAAGAGTCTACAATGACCACACTCCTTTCTAAATGTCTCAATTTAATGTTTAAATTGAGGTAAAATCTATCTGGTGCTGAGAGCCTCTAGAGCTTTTTGTCAAAGATATGCCTCGACAGATGCAGCTGCATAGGACATTTTAAATTAGGCATCACTGTGAAGTCTCTCATGAACTCTAGGCCATAGTCATTAAACTTCACGCTTTTGAGTTTTGTTGTTGATTGCAGAAACTTCTCTGTTAGAAAGTTGTATTAAATCCCAGCGTGACATCCAAGGTTACACTATTCAAATTAAACTGCAGTTCATAGCCAGTAATATTAGGAGCAAAATTTCAACATTGTCTATACAACAAATTTGTACCTCGGTTGTTACTGTGCATTTCCCAAGCTTATATTAGGAACACTTGTGTTCTGTAATTAGTGTGGAAAAATGATGATCCTCATAAAGTCCAATTTCTCTAAAATATTCAATTGCCATTACCCATAGCTTACTATGTTTCATTCTTTAAGACTAGTTTCATTTTGCTGAAATGACTTGTCGGGTGTGGATGGATGTGAGCTCCAAATGGCAAACACAAATACATGCACAGACCCTAACGAACCTGCGGTACAATTATGCAGAAGTATGTGTATGTGGGTTACTGTCAATGAATAACAAAAGCATAGAACCTTAATTAAGAAGTGGGAATATGATACCGTTGGATGGTATTATTGCTTTTTCTGGGAAGAATTATTGCATCTTTAATCACATACCAGGTTCTCAGAAAATCATTCGCCTCAAGCAAGTAAGAAATTGGAAGAAATGAGCACACAGAAGACTCCCAGCAATCTTGTTTTTCCAATGGGACTAAACAGAAATGTTTGGATGCAATTAATGTAGTTGAAATAAACGCATTGTGATGCCGAATATTTTAAGGCACTACAAGACTCATTCAAGTGCAGCAACTGCATCCACTGCTGCTAAACTAAACTTTAAAGAAAGCCCCCAAAATCCAAAGAGTTCGTCTGCCAGAACTATCTCACAAACTCTCCTGCCATCTCACAAACACTTAACCATCATTATTGCAAATAGTCCTTTTCCTTAACCTTTAGCATTATTTTATTGTATCATCAGTGACAGATCAACTACATTGACAAGTTCCTTTCTGCATTGTTTGTTTCTATACATGGCTGAAGCTGAGCAGAGAAGTGAGGAGCATGACCACAGCGCTTAAAAACAACGTTGGTGGTTTAAACACACATTTACTACCGAACTGGACGAAAAGAAGGTTTTAAGAGGGACAAACTGCTAAGTGTGTAATCAGTCACTGGGTAGATCTAATTTTTTTTGAGTAACTGTTAATTAAAGCACAGAAATGTGGAAATTGGAAGACTTTATGGATCCAGAGTGGCCTTTGTTTCCTGTTCATCTGATAATTGTATTAGTTTTTAAACAATAATATTTATACATGAATATTTACAGCAATGAATTCCAGCATTTGATTTCACAAGGATATGTCTTAATCACCTACGAAAACAGAGGTAAGAATTTGCAATGGCAAATTGCACAATCAGAAATTATTAGAAAGCAGATCACTTATAAGCAGTTCGGGTAAAGATCCTGCCCTTCTTCTCTAACTGCATAAGCTCTGACACCCTTGGAATAAGGGGATTCTGCATTCCTTGACTTTTGAGCTTTTATAGCCTAATAGATGCTGGACTGTATCCTAAGTGCCATTTTAAGTTGTCTGAGCATGACTAAGCCATTAGAGAGTGTCCAAAGCAGGGCAACAAAGATGGTGAAGGGCCTTGAGGGGAAGCTGTGTGAGGAGCAGCTGAGGGCATTTGGTCTGTTCAGCCTGGAGGACACTGAGGGGAGACCTCATTGCAGTTACAACTTCCTCCTGAGGGGAAGAGGAGGGGCAGGAACTGATCTCTTCTCTGTGGTGACCAGTGACAAGACCCAAGGGAATGGCCTGAGGTTGTGTCAGGGGAAGCTTAGGTGGGATATTAGAAGGAGGTTCTTCCCCCAGAGAGTGGTTGGGCACTGGAACAGGCTCCCCAGGGCAGTGGTCACAGTACCAAGCCTGACAGAGCTCAAGAAGCGTTTGGATGATACTCTCATGGTGTGACTCATGCGGACGGTCCTGGGCAAGGCTAAGGGGTTTAGCAGCCTGTGTTCAAGGTCAGGTCTGATATGGCGAAGCCGTGTAAACTTGGGTCAAACTTTTGTAAACACAGAAAAATGTGTGAGAAAACAGTAAGAAGCCTCACCTATTGCTTCCATACCCCAGGAACTGCACTTCAGCCATGTCCTTGGTCCCGGTCCTTGCCTGCACTTCACTATAGAATTCCTATGCTCCCCTTGCAGTTAAAGTCAGAAAGAGAAGGATGTTGAGGGAAATATTCTAACTTTTCTTCAAAAATGCTAGAGGCTGCTGGGTGTAGACAGTAAGGAAGCTGAAAATAAACAGCACTTCCTCATGCTCCAAAACACACCACATCCCTGCAGATGCCTGGAATGAGAAGTGCAGGAAAGGTTTCAGAGAGATTCTTCAAATGAAAAATAATGAGTTGCAGGGGATTCTGACAGAGAAAGATAAGGCTTGGGACCTGGCTGGTGGGATTTGAGCAGAAGATGCAATTGTGCCAAGCAAAACACACATAACTTCACATTCATTCTGGAAGCCATAAGAAACAATAGGGTATCATCATACTTGTGATGTGGTTTGATTGATTTGTTGGAAAGAAAGCAGGGTTGTTTTATTTACTCTGAACTGGAGAGAAAGGAATGTCACATTGTCTTTATTAACCATATGTTTCCACCCTCTCCTACATTTAAATGCATATATATTGACATTTTTTTTTCTACAATATACTTTTCTTCTAACCCTGGTTCCATGCTTCAGTTAATTCAGTTAAATGTAGGATTAAGAGTAATAAAGATTATATTTTTATTTTGCATACACTTCATGCAACCTTTAATATATGTCCATTTATCTGAATGCCTTTCTTATGCATCCATGAAGCAAACACAACAGTGCCATCCCAGAAGAGAATGGGTAAAGATGCACAGGAGACTAAAGTTGAGTTTTATTCAGTCTGGACTGTTTTTAGTAGTCATTTGGGTTTGTACTCATTACTGCTCATATTGGTATTTCTACACGCTGTGAAATCAGAGCAGAGATGGATAATACTTCTGATCCAACTCTTTCTAAAATGCATGGAGGAGTCTCAGTTACTTCCACATCAATTTAATTTACATTTGTATGGGAGTAGGTAACTTGTTCCTCAGGAGTGAAGTGACATCTTTTAGAGGAACCCACTGGGACTTTTGGAAGCTGCTGCAAACATCCAATTAATTCAAGGAATCTACTCAACACTGTCTCCTCTTGACGCTGAGACTGAATGGATTTCCTCCCCATGTATCTAATAGAAGTGCTTCTGAGGTTGATGAAACTTCTTTGGACACAAATAAAGAGATGGGCATACTTTCAAAATTCCTAATCGCTAGAAGGAAATAACAGTTATATCATGATCTGCCAATTGGTGATAAACTATGATGTTGATGTAATCAAGTCTATAATGAAAACTGTGTAGTCATGGCAAAATGGTTTTATAAGTAAACAAAACCTTAACCTTATTTTGACCCATCAGTCTATACTTAACACAGCAAATGCATCAATCTCCCAGAAACTTCGGCATTGTAATAACTTCTTGTTTGCACCCAGGTGTTTTGTTGAAAGGAAATCCAGGCAAATATTCCAGGCAAGAATTTCAGCATGAAAAAGAGAAAATTAGTGTTGATAGCTGCGGAATAAGAACCCAGGAATGTGTCAGTGGAGTTTCTGGTGACTTTTTCTTGTAGCACTGAACTTTGTAGGAACTTTGGCATGACAGGGTACCTGAGTACTGCCGTTTCTTAAAATATGGAGAAAGGCTGGATTCTGTGTTACAGATCCAGCAGAGAAATCCCAGGTAAATCCAGACCACAAAGAACTTGAATTGATAGCAAGAACTTCACATTTCCAGCTTTGCTGTCTGAGCCTGAAATCTACCTTCTGGTACTTCCTGTGGTCGTGTGTTACATTAGCTTAACTGTGGAGCCACTCCAAGGCTCTGCTTTGATAACAGGAGCTTGTTCATTCATATAAATGCAGTGCTTTGGGGAATTATAATGAATATGCTCTCAATGTGATTATTGACAGATATAGGGCTTATGAAATCAAAGGCACGAATCAGAATAGGAAGCTGTTTTTCTCATGCCATGCTCTATATACGCTTGAGGGTTTTTATGGTCAGGCACTTATTTAAGAAAATGTCATGCTCCATTTAGGGAAAGTAATGGAACAATATGTGAGACAGAAATAAAGAATGCAGTGTAGGGATGGAGACCTCCCATCCTAAATATGGCTCTGGACAACAACAGATTTGGTTGTTGATGGGGTTGCGTGTATTTACAACAGGACTTTACTGCAGTACTTTGTCTTTTCATCCTCATTCATTAAGTTACTTAATCCCCTATTTGCCTTTGGAGAAGAAACCACATAAATATACATTGTGTTCTCATTTATTTTTATATGACACTGCTCATATTTAGGTTCCTTCAGTGTGTTATGATTTGATCATTATAATGATCCCTAATACAAAGGTTACACTCTGTAAGCTTGAAGTTTACATCCACCAGAAAAATCCTATCTGTTGGTATGTAGAAAATATGGAACTGTTCATTGCTTATGGGAGCAATGGGTCAAAATAAATTTTATGTCTGAAGTCGTTGCCATCTCAAAAACTTTTAACACATGTTTTCATTCATTCATAGATTGTCACCTTTGGTAACCTTTGATATTCTCTGAAGTTGGACTCATTTAGGAAACGTGTTGTCATCTTATCATTAAATTCTCATTTTAAATTTTTTTTTGTGTATATTAGTATGTTTTCAAGTGGTATTCATAGGCAGTGGTTAGGTTGTGTAACTCTTAGATGAGCATTCTGTGTTTACAAATATATCCTATTTTCTTTGCAAGTTTATTTCTTTAATGCATTCCCTCCAGCCACTCACACATGCAGGGAATTGTTTTGCAATAGCAACATGACACTATCTATCACAGCTAATCTATTCCTTGACTGGTCAGCTATACTGGCCCGTGCTTTATGTTCTGCCAAACCTTGAAGGTGGGGAGATCATAATATTTTGATTATATCTAATCCACTCTGAAAGCATTTTCATTAATGGGCAAAATAAACAGAGCAGTGGAATGATATAGGACATGAAAGTGTAGGGCGTTTTCCAGCTGGGTAGAGCAGCTTTATAGATCAGCCAGACAAAGTAGTTTTCTGACAAACTAGCATAAGATATTTAAGCTCTTGCAAGATTGCAGGCCTATTCCCTTTCACAGCAATGATGAAAGATATCAAGATGCTTACGTGTCTTTCTGGACCACAGCCTCGATAAATTACAAGTTTAGGAAACTCATTTGTCCTATGGGTTCCCTCTGGAGCACACCAGGTGTTGTGTACACACATCTCCTCAGTAACTGTGGAAAAGGATTTTCTGCTAGACAGTTTTCCATTAAAAGGATCAATATTTAGTCAGGTACTTGATAAATTTTCTTCAGCTGAAGATTTGGACCTATATACTCTGTGTCCTTATTTATTTGTTCTGTCTGAGAGTATAAGTTGACCATGATAACTCTGGATGGGTATTCCAAAAATAGATTTATGTCAATAATTCAACCAAGTGAGTTGCTTAAATAACCCTCTAAGACAAGGTTAGAGGTTAATGTTAAAGTCTTAAACTGCTGAGATCCACACGCATTAGTGTCATTCTCACATCTACATTCTCAATTTCAAAGCTGAGTGGGAGTGCTGTATCCACAGTATGGAAAACTGATGTCCTCCCTTTTGTATGGATTCCTGGTATTGAATCACAGAATACATCCAGAAGATACTCCTAAATCAGGTGATAAATGACAAGATTAACTACCCCTAACACTAAACGTGATATATAGATCCAAATTCAGAAATACATGGGCTCATTTCAGCTGTCCACACATAGGTGTCCTGTGCCATTTGAGACGCCCTCGATCACATGTGATATTTGCTAGGGGATGTGAATTATGGGAGACTTGTGCTCTCCTGGGGTAGCTGGAGACCAGACCAGGTGTCCTAAGGCATCTGAAACCACACTGCTTATCTACATATGGGCAGCCTCTCAGCATTACAGCCAGAAACTGGGATTCTGGTTCCTTGAATAAAAAACTTTGTTCCCCTAAAAAGAGTCTGGGCACCATGGGCATGATTCATTTGTTTCAACTTTGGTATCCACTGCTGTTTGAGATGCTCCATGGCATCCCAAATATGCGTCTGTATCTGTAGTTCCAAAAAATGACATAGGATTCTCAGAAAACCTGTGACCTTCTGAAGCAGCAGCTGGGCATCAGACAGTATTTCATGAGTCATCAAAAATGGCTCTAGATGCTAGTTACTAGACCCTTGAATTAAAACCTTAACTAGGAGGTAGAAGCTTATGTTATAAACATATAAACTTAGGGAAAAATAATTCTATCATTAAATAACAGCATCTGACATCTGGACATTTTATTTTCCTTCCTACCAGGGCAGAGTTATACCTTGTAGTACATTCATGAATCATTCTTCCAGTTTTACTTGATACACTTCCAGTAATTTTTCCAATGAAATTGCCAACAAATGCACTTCTGTGTCAATAAGCATTTTCAGGATATAAATCTAAATACTGGAGATAAGGGAACAGTTTGGATTTAAGGCTCATTTGTTTTAAGGCTTTTGAACTGACATTATCAATTACCATTTCAATTAGTGCTAATTGAATTGCTGAGGTTTCTAGATGGTCGGCTGATAGCAGTAACTCATTTCATCTAGACCAAAAACTGCCAGGATCTTTCAATCACAAACTCTCACTCCTGATTATCATATACATATACTAAAATGTTGTGTCAGAAAGATTTTAGGCGTCAGCAAAATGTGGGCTAACTAGGCAAAAAAAATGCAGTTGTCAAATACACCGTGAAACTCATGGTGACTCTGCAACACCTTGAACACATGCAGGACTTTTTAAAAACCTCAATAAAAGGAGCACAGTTTATTGTAGCAGCCTGAAAAAAAAAATCTCATGACACTTCAGGAGGTATCTGGTATATCAGGTGTTATGGTCATAAAACACGACTTCATCTGAGCATTGCAAGGAGATGTTCCTCTAATTTCTGAGTTTCCGTGAGACTGATGATGACAATACAAATGCACATTCATGTATGTGCTTTCAACGATATTTTTCCAATGATCTGACAAACGTATAACCAATGTCTGCTTAATTTAGACATCCCAGAAGGGGTTCTGGCATTTCTATGACTGTCAGACATTATGTTTGAAAGGACATCATTAAAATAGAAAGATTTCATTGGTAGTGAATTTGTACCTCCTTTCTTTCCATCCTACAGTTTTTTCCATATGTTTGTCAATTACCATGAAAGGTTTTAAACAGGCAAGGTCACTTCCATTCATGGGCTCCCTAGAGCCTTCCTGAAGTCACTGTGCAATGCCAGGGTCCATCCAAAGGGTTTGATTGCAGATCTGGAGCCCAGGGAGCTGTCTCGTCCACATACCACAGCATTCTTTAGGCCTGATGCTCAGATATCTGTGATATCTGAGTGGACTTTGTTGGTATTGTTTGGTCTGTTTATAGAAACCTAATTAAAAAAATCTTTTAAAAAAAATCCTCAACAAAAAAGACTGTACACTTGGCAAAATGTACTCAAACCGCAGCTTTTCACATAGTATTTTCACTGTTCTGTCGTTTCCCCCCCCATACCCCAGCATCAGGAAGTGCCATTGAAGCATATGAAGAAAATAAAAGGAGTGTACTAAACTCTTTCAAACCTCAGAAGGGCTTTGAGGTTTTAGGAAGGATCTCAGCCAACTCTTATTTTATCTGAATCTGGTCTTCTTTATTCCTGAAGTTAATATGGTTCCACTCTCATCTCATCCTCCCAAATGCCTAAAAACTTGTGGCTAAAAATAACCCAAGAGGAAGAATTGTCCAGAAATTAGTGAATCCATATAAGATTGAGAAGATTAAGCCTTAATTTCCTTTTCAGACGTATGCATCCTATGTAACCATTCCATTCTGTGCCTTAACTTCCCTTTTTATAGAGAAAACCTCAAAGAAAGAAAAGAGAATTTGCTTTTGTCACAGCAGTGCTGAGAGGCTAAAGCTATTAAAATGACAGAGTGGAAAAAATACTCTGCTAAGGGGCACCCATAAGTTCCTTAGGACATGTTCACAACTTTCCAAGTGATTAATTTATCACAGCTTAATGCATTATTGCTTTCCAGTCCAATTGTGATTGCTGACCATAGCATTCTTGCTAACTGCAAATGTGTATTCAGTGTTGTAGCATAAACCATTATGCAGGAAATTAAAGGCATAGCACATTACTTTGCAAGTAGGAAAGGGTAGAAGATCACATAGAAAGCTACTACTAATATGGTCAAGGACAAAAACCATTCCACTCATGTGAAACCTACCCTTTGGTGAAAACACACTTTAATTGGGCTTATTAAAATTCTGCCAGAAATATGTAATCATCCACTCACTGTGGATATACACATTTTCAAATTTTCTTTGGTGTTCAGAGCTTCTTGGCTTCCCAGTTCTTGTTCAAGCTCATTCCTAATTGATTATATTGTAATGAAGGATACAGGAAGGGAGTAGGAAGAAGAAGAAAGCTCAAAATTACCTTCCAGGTATAAAATGTGTTTTGATTTACAGTTAATGAAACTTTTTTATTATTCAAATTACACCTTAGCATTGAGGCTGGATTTACTCTGGAATGAGGTTATCACACACATATGTCCCACTGGTCTCCATCACAGCAGCCAGGGTGGGTTTATTTTGGCAGGCTGGAAACAATGTCAGTGGTTCTCTTTTTATTTAAAGCAGCATTTGGCACACTTGCAGAGTGCTTAATGGTTTGTTTTCAGAGAAAAGAAACTTGTTACAATTTGGGAAAATATTTTTATAATCTTAGATATGTAGATGTAGATTTATATGTGCATATATAGACATGATGTGTATATATATATGTATGCATATATACATACTATACATCTATATGCATGTGCACATATATGTGTACATTTTAGAAGCTTTGAACTTCTAAAATTACCTCCTTCCTTTCTTAAGACTAAAATTACTTTCTGCAATATTCAACCCCAGTCAGACTTCCCCTGTTTTCATCTCCTATCGAGTAGCATTAAGTGATCCTTATGAACTACAGTTGTGGATGGTTTTGAAAGGCAGCTCCAACGTACTCGTTACTTGCCAAGAAGATTTTAGCAATGTCTCATTTTAGTTGTTGAATGGACCTAACAGCAGCTTTTGCCAGAGGAATCATAAATGAAACTCAGGAGCTTAGGTTTAGACCTGCTAGGCCTGCAAAAGTTCAAATATACATCTGGGGGCCACTAAAACCACAGGAAGGCTTGCTGTTGACTTCATTTGTCTTTAGCAGTTGGCCTCAGGATTTGCATAAAGTTCTCAGTGTGTTTAGGCTCCTCCTTTCCCTCTTGGCCCCACATGACCTCCATCTTAGGAAGATACCATCACAAATCCAGCTCTCATTACAGAAGCAGAGTTCAGCTGTTAAGGTTAAACTCTGCTTCTTAGTTTTTCTTAAATGGATGAATTTCTAAAGCCCTACACCATTTCGAGCTGCTTCAGCTGAAAAGGTATTTGTCAGGTGCATCTGACTCCTGCTTCCTGAAGTCATTCATATGCAAAGGCATTTACTTAGGTAGTCACCAGCAGGAAAATCTTAGCCCAGGCAGAACCCAAATGGATCAGCAGCACAACATGGCTTGCTTACATGGGATATTCCAGGTGGGAATGTCCTGGGTTTTTTACAGTTTTCTACAAATGCCATTAATACAAAAGAATATTCTAAATTCAATTTAAAAAACATTAAACTGAAGTGAGTTAAAATTAGAATGATTTTATTAGATGAAATTCAAGACGTACTTAACACATCTTCAGGTACAGTCTTAATAATCTCTGAATATTTTTTTTTACTTTCTCTTCAATCTCATTTTTTTTTCCTTTTTAATTAATTGGTAAAACACAAGTGTTTACACACTCTAAGTCTGATAGTGATGAATTCTTCCTTTGTAATTTGATATTGTCAAATTGTATTTAAATCCTTCAGAACAGCCAGTTCCCAAAGAAGACCCCACAGAATTCACTAGCCAACCTTCCAATACACGGTCAGTTTCTATGAGGGCAAGCAGAGTATAAAACCATAGATATCTGATAATCTCTGATAGTTTGATTGTTCAAGTTTAAATGAAATGAACACTTATTTTGAGAAAACTTTGCTGCAGTCATATGTTTTCATTAGCTTGATCCTTGCTTTCTTTGAATCTCAGCTTCTCTCTCCTTGACAATGATTTACTAAGTCTATACTGCTTAGAGAGATTGAGGCTGTGTGCTACTGAATTAACCAAGTAACATTTTAAACAAGTATCATATGCAATAGAATATTTTTTCAGCCATTTGTGATTCATGCTTCTTGCTGTGTTAGATTAAAAAAAAAAACCCACAAGATATTTCTGTTCATATTTACTCTTTCAAACTTTACCTTAAACTTCAGGGAGAACAATCATATCTTTGCTTCCATTCATCAGGTTATTCCTGCTATTCTTCACTTATGGACTATATTATTCTCACTTGGAATATAAATTTCAAGCAGAAATTTTTCGTGTAGACTAAGGAATTACACAATAGATTGTAAAATATAGTCCCAAATCTAATCCAAATTGCTATGGTTTTTCCCTCTGCTTAATTACCTGTAAAAGCCCTACTAAAAATGATTTATAAAGGGGTTTAATGCTGTATTTCAGCAACTCCTTTCTGGAATTTGTACTCTTGTGCTGTGTTGTAAATTTATAGATGGTGATCTATCTTTAGCCTTCCTTGGAGGCTACTTGCTTAGTGCTTGATGTGATATTCAGTTCATTCTTTGTGCTTTCTGCTTTCTAAACACAGTAATCATGATCAATAGGAGAAAAATTCTGATGGCTTTTCAAGAGTTTTGTGGTACTTTCTGGGAAATTGTTTTTTTCACAAAAGTTGTGACTGATTCTTTTCTTCTGTGTTAACTTTCTTCATTTTTTGTAGATGTTAAAATTTTTTCAGGGATGTTTTGTGGTGAAGCTCAGAAATCAATCCAGGAAAAATATAGATTTTTAATTGGTATTCTGTCACAAGGCTGGCTTCTAATGAAAGAGAAAGTTTCAATGGAAATTGATAAACAAGTAGGTTGATACTGAAAAATAGCACAGAAGAGCTTGTACCTGTGTAAGATGGCTGACCAGGGGACCACGAGTGCACTGACTGCAGAGTGACATCAGAGCTTTTGATAATATATTCAGAGACCAGAGATGGGCATTTGATGGGATCCAACCCCACACCTGTGGTCAAAGATACAGTGTATGTGAACTATGTTTTAGAAAGTGAGTTCAATCACACGGAGAAACACTATCTTAAAAAAATGTTAATTTCACTTTTATGTCTGTGAGCAAGTAAATGTCATATTTATTGTCTTAACCGTAACACATGCCT
Source organism: Lepidothrix coronata (assembly GCF_001604755.1). Lineage (NCBI taxonomy): Eukaryota > Metazoa > Chordata > Aves > Passeriformes > Pipridae > Lepidothrix > Lepidothrix coronata. Next base: position 1,313,337 of record NW_016690200.1, read on the forward strand.
TTCTTCTAAGAAATTTTTTACTGAATCCTCCCTGGTGAACTGAAAGAGTCAGCAGCAATCCTAGCTCTGAGCTAAGACACTGAGGAGAAAAGTTCTCATACTTCAATATGTCTGCCATATCCCATATAATAAACAAATGGAATAATATGGCTTAGGATACACATCATTTTTATAAAAAGCACCAATGGGGTGCTTTACTTTATAGAGTATTGTAAAATTACCATACCTAACCTCCCGTGAATGGCATTTTTAATCCAGAAGTACTCCCAGTAATCTGCATGGGAATGAGTAATTCACTATGCAATGTGATTATGGTTGTCATGGTCTGGCTTTAATCTCTTTTTTTGAATAATATAGAAAATCAATACATCCTAGACAAAAGGGAAAAATGTGGTAAAAACTTTCCTACTTTACTTTCCTTTGTGTGCCTGAGGATTGACGTATCCATTTATTTGTTCTTTAATAATTGACTCATGGCATGGTAGAGCTTTGAGTCTCAGATAACTCTTCTAATATTTTTTCTAACATCATGGCATTTCTGGCATGCCCACGGCAAAATAAATCTTCCTTACTTAGAGGAATCCTTTGAAAAACAATATTTGAATAGATTTTCTCTTGCTGAAGACAGCTGTCACTTTTGTTTCTCCTATCTCTTGGGTACCCAGGGTTGGAAAGGTCTTCTTTTGAGTTTATTTTATCATTCTGTATTTGTTGCTCATATGGTAGACATTTGCTGACTCTATGGCATATGTGTTATGCAAACCCCAGTGACTAGAGTGTTTCGAACAGCCATGAGCTGTAATTCCAAACATATTAAGAGATTAAAATAATTGCACTGCTTACTTTTACAAGCTTTCCACAACAAATATAGCCACCCACTTCTGTACTAAAAGAAAACGAAGTGACGACAAGGTCTACACTATTTTCCAAGGTTAGCTGTGAAATTACTTTCTTAAACTGCATAAATTCAACTAATGGCCTTGCTGCCCTTGCACACCCAAGCCTTCCAGTAGGGCTAGTTATAACATAAATAAATTATTCCTGATCTTCACCTACAGCTCTTTTTAATAATGTTGTCAGGAACCACAGGAGTCTGAGTTGCTACCGGCTGTCAGAAAAGCCCTTAAGTACTGTAGTGCTGCGTGATCAGGGCCTTGTACCTGCTCATCTCTGCAGTGTGCTAGACTGGGCTTTGGCTTGGTTTTAGTCTGTGTCTTCTCCTAGACAGTGCTTAGACAGTGTTCAAGACCTTGTTCCTCAGGGAAATGTGGATCTGAGCTGTGCTGTGCCACCACATCTCAGAAACAGAGGAACGGCCGCAGTAAATTTCTCTCTGTGGTTCTTCCTGTGTACCTATTTTATAGACTAATTACATATAAAATGCAACATTATACTGAGATATAAACAAAAACCTTCTAGTAATGCACGTTTATCTGGCTGATAGTTATACCCTGCATCTGGAGGGAGGTCCAAGGACTCTGAGGATTTGGCTTCCAGATTATAAGACTCAGGGGCCTGGTGGGAATTTTGACTCATCTGCTTCAAAGCCAGGTCCTACATTAATTTGCATGTCAACATGAGGAAAAAACACAACTGTGTCTGATGTATTCATCTATACTACATCTATACATCTTTTCATCATAGTGGCCTCATGTCTACCTTGTTTATATATAAATAAGTATATGTGTGTAATTTATTATCCTACATAAATAACAGTAGAATAGTACCTTGGTATAAAGTTTGATCCCTCTATTATTTCTTTTTATTTTAATATCATTTAAACTGAAATTCTTATTAAAGTAGGAATACACTTTGTCCTTTCAGTATGAACTATTTAAGAAAAGTACAAAGTACCTGACTCTTATTACAAATGAAGGGAAAAATCTCAAAAGAATAATTTTCCCTGTGAGATTTCTGATAATTCCTTCTTGCAGTAAGGCAGGCACTGGTCCAAACCACACATTCTTTTTTTATATATATATTTGAAGTACTGCAGCTTCTGCTAGAAACCTGAAATTACAGAGACTTGCAAGGGAGTGCATTCCTGTGACATATCATAAATCACAAGAGAGAAATATCTATGCTTTCCATGCTCAAGTATAAAAAAATGGTGTACATATTTCCAATAGTTTGGGGAATTATGAAATGTATTTAGAAAAAAAAATGGATTCAATCATTACAAATTTTGGACTTGTTTCTATAATGTTCTCAAAACCACAAGATTACAATTTCTGGCAGAGAAAGTCCTGGGGCTGGGAGATATCCTTGGAAGATGGAGGACCATAATTGCAAAGTGTCACTACATCCTTCCCCTGTTCATACCATGTCCTCCCCCGGCATGTCCACTGACTGACATGTCAGAGACAGGAGATTGGACTAGATGAACATTTAATATGACCCTGTACATTTACTCCTACATAAGAATCACAACCCAAATAATTCCAGGTTTGTGTACAAAGTCTTTTCCATGCCAATGCCAGAGCTTCCATGGCAGACATTCAAAATACCAAACAGTCCCCCAAATTCTTTGGGAACATTCAGCTCTGAATTAAAACAACAACTGCTCACATTTTTTATATATCTCTTAGTAGAATATCAAATTATTTCTCCTTTCATTGCAATTTTGCATCAACACATTCAGCTGCAATCTCCTTGAAGTTCTAACTGGGTTGATGCCATCCAGTAAAAGTATGCTGTTTAGCTTCAGTCATGCTTGTAAAATGTTGATGAAAGTTTCTGGCCTTCATGTTGGGGAAGTGTTCAAAAGGGAAGTGGTTTTCCAAGTATGAATAAATGCTGATTAAAAAGACATGGAGAAATCCAACTAAATTCATCTTATTTTTCTCTGCTTCTTGCATTATCCATTTCTCTACTTAAAAAGGACACTCAAATTTCAGTTTTTGTCAGAATGTATTTCATTTTTTAGAGAACTTCTGGTAAGAAGAGAAGGAATTAGGGTGTAAGAAGGAAGCAGTTACTTGTGCTTTTTTAGCTACTTTCTTGACAGAGTTTTGGGGAGTTTTTAAGTGGATTTCCGTGCAAACTGAATCACAGGATGTTAATAGAGATTTTTTTAATCTCAAAGGAAAATTCATTTAAAAAAGGAATGGTTTTCATAAAGACAGAAATATGTTTTGAAGTCAGAACTAACAAAAGCATTACTGTGTGATTTGGTCACATGGTACAAATACTACCCTACCAGGAGAAGGCTCAAAGCTTCAGTGACTTAACAACCAGTGGCTGCCACCAAGAAAAGGATCTAAATGTGATGAGCAGATGAGATATCCCATTCAAATTAATGATATATGCAAAATGAGGTACATTTGTGAATCTCTTCCTGGCCCATGTCCGTGATTTGTTTGCACAGTCATCAGTAAATTTCAGAAGACAAAGGATAGAGGGAAACTAGCTGACTAAGAAAAAATTATTGATGGGAGAAAACAGACTAATTCTAGAAAACTTCTGAACTGTCCACCCAGGTTTAAGAAAAATGCCTGAATTTCTGATTTGGTCACGGTGAATACAAAATCTCCAGTTTCAGTCTCCAAAGTGTGCTGACAGTAACTCCAGATCAGGTCTCAAAAACTCATTGGAAGACAGCTTTGTAGCCATGTCTCCAACTATTCCTTCCCTTTTCTCTCATATCTAGTCGCACTGTTCTCATTTCACTGTGCTGTCGTCCCATAAACTGAGTTTTATGTGAGGGTTTTTGTCTGTATTATTAAGTGACAATCATCCTTTCAAGTTAAATCAGTTTCTGATCTCAGTCCTAAAAAAGGCCTTCTCTTAGACATGGACTCCAAGTGAAAGAGTCATCTTAAATGTGTTGATAGGAAATATTTCAGCAGAAGAGAAATCATGTGTGGAAGCTTTAGGAACTGCCTCTAAATCTGACAAATGTTCCCTTATTTCCTTCTTCACCCTAATAATTCTAATGAGACTTAGATTGGCTGGTGATAGTAAAAATTTAAGATAGTAATCACTAAATCACAACCTCCTTCATCATGCTGTTTTCCCCTGCGGTAGAAAGGTCTGTTGCAGATTCAGAAGGTATCAAATCCATTCCTTAGATGGTTCTGAGATTTTCCCCTCACTCTGCAGTTGCTCCTTTCACATCACTTTTGTTCTATCCCATTTCTCCTGCTCATTGCTCACTGATATAAACTCTGCTTAACATCTGGGAAACCTCTCTAAGCCAGTTCCTGAACCTACAGATCTGGTAACAGGAACAGTAATAATAATGAAACATTTATGTATATATTACTTCAGTTTCTAAAATACCTGGGGCTCTGTGCAAAAACAAATGTCACCCAATCAAAATAAATAGGATAAACCCATAACAAATACATTAAATAAAATGCAAAGGGATTTGCAGATGTTCGGACCCAAAGTCACCAGACACATGTGTTTTAGCTCAGCATAGATTGTAGTAGTCTGCATAGCCATTAATTGAGTTAATCTTATTGCAGCAGTTCCTACAATAAAGTTCAGGCTCTCACACAAGCACGTGTTTATTTTGTACATAAGCATGGTCCTAGCAGTAAGTCCATTTGAGCAGCATGTGTTTAATACACCTGCTATTCATAGGATCATAGAACTGCAAAATATGTTAAATTGGAAGAGACTCAAGAGGATTGTTGAGTCCAATTTCTGGCCCGGCACAGGACAAACCCAAGAATCATACCACGTGCCTGTGCTACTGCTGAGATATATACATCTCCTGATATTCATATGAATATCCACTGGCAGATCAGTGCTGTTCTAAGCTTCTTCAGCAATCTTTGCCTCTTCTATTTATCTCTTTACATCTCATACAGTCACTGCCCAGTGTGTTCTCTCCTAAACTGTGCAATCAACCTTCTTCCTTCCGTGACAGACAAGTCCTGGTCATCATGCCAAGAATGCACTTTTGCTACATTATTTGGTAGACTTGTGTTTTCCTCTGCTGGTGTGATTAAATAAATAGCCTGCACTCAGATATTAGCAAAATCCAGTGGGACTATATGTCCGAGTTACTGGGATATTTTTTTCAGATATCCACACTACATGATTGTTCTCGCTTCAGCGCTTGAAAAGCAGCCATCCAACTCACTTCTGAAAGAAACAATGATGAATAATCCACCAAATGTCTTAAAGTCTCCTTTCTGCCTCTGTAGTTTTGCATGGATATTATCCACCCTGGAGAAATGTGCTGTTCCTCAACTTCATGACGGCCCATTTTCATTTCAGATTGCAAAGGGCTGTTTTCCTTGGCATTGGGACTGACTGAATGAATCATCCTGATCGTGCACAGCAGGGCTGTCTGGGACAGGGTGGTTGAATAAATTGCCAAAGTGTTCTTTCTTGCTTTTCCCTTCTTTCATCAAGACCTTACCATCTCTAGACTGACTGCGGTTTTAACAATTCATGAGCTTGTTCACATTTCCTTCGTAAGCATGTAGGTGGCATTTAACTCACCCTAATTTTAGCTGTTCAAATGTTAATACTTTTGCCTTAACTCATCATCTCGTCTTCCTCTAGAGTCACCACAGAAACACTGACAGCTTCAGCAAAGGGGTCCAAAACAATTACATCAAATGTCTGGTTTTAATTCTATTATCTGTTTTGTGAGTCAGGCTTTTTTACCACTTCTTTTCAGTTTTTCGGTTTCATCACACCTGGACTCTTCAATAAGTCCTGCATAGGATGAACTGCAAATGCATTGAATTCTTGGAGATCTGGACAGGTATTCAAGGCATAGGGAGATATATTGGTAAAAATTTTACTGATAGGACTGTCTTAATTCACAGAATCACAGAATCAATTAGTTTGGAAAAGACCTCTGAGATCATTGAGTCCAACCCATGACCAAACACCACCATGCCAACCAGACCAGGGCACTGAGTGCCACATCCAGTCTTTCCTTAAACACCTCCAGGAATGATGACTCCACCACCTCCATGGACAGCCCACTTCAATATCTAATTGCCCTTTCTGTGACAACTTTCTTCCTGATGTCCAACCTAAATCTCTCCTGTTGCATCTTGAGACTCTGTCCTCTCCTGTTTCTTGAGAGAAGAGACTGACCCCCACCAGGCTACAAACTCCCTTCAGGTAGCTGTAGAGAGCAATAAGGTTCCCCCAAGCCTCCTCTTCTCTGTGCTAAACAACACCATCTCCTTCAGCTGCTTCTCATAGGACTTGTACTCCAGACCCTTCACCAGCCTGGTTGTGGACCAACTCCAGTATGTCCCGAACTGAGGTGCCCAGAACTGGGCACAACACTCGAGATGTGACCTCAACAGTGCCAAGTACAGGGGAAGCCCAATGTCTTACTGCATTCTGAAGCAGAACTTGCCTTTGAGAAATGTGGAATACCACAGCCATAACTGATGGATGTGGTTTTCAAATATTTTCTTTTCATTCACATTTGAGAATTCAGCTTCGAAATGCAAAAGCAGACTGTAAATTAGGATTGGAGAAAATCTGGGTGAAATCACAGGAAAACAATAAAGCCCATTTTTAAAAAATTCAAATGACATTGGAATGATGAAATTGCTGGGTGGTTCCACAACTAGCTGATGACATTATCCCAGAGGACATGTGTAGCTACTCTGAGGTTATGATGGAATATCCAATGAAGATGCTGACAAACAAACAGAAAATGTCATGCCATTAAAAAAAAATCCCTTCTTTCTATTTTAGCTTGTGTTCACTAATTTATAATTCAAGAATTATTGACAGAAAAATACAAACCTCTGAACTCTTCACCTTTCAGAGTTCTGAGCTGGATGGAAAGAAGCTGAGTTGCAGACACACAAAGAAATGCTGGGTATGGTGAGATGGCAACAGAAATTCAGACTGCATGTACTAAAGTTAGGTTTTTATCCCTTTCTGACAAATAAGTGGCAAGGCTCCATGTCATACAGCCTATATATTCTGTGTTTTGTGTATGAGTTAATACTATATAATAATATTGTATGACATGAGTCATATAATTACATGAGAATGCATAATTAATGTTTGACCCACTGAAAATGCAAAAAAAATGCCATCTTCAGTGAAGTGCCTGCCCAACGTGATCTGCTTGCTGTGGCAAAAAAGTGGAAGGAGCCTGTCCACCTCCTTAACATTTCTGTTTTGGAAGGACTGGCATCTCCCAGTAGGCATGACTAGGTCAAAACTGCTTTAATTTAGAGAAAGTTTTCTGAAAGTTTTCTGAAAGTTTCAGGAACGTAGATTTATGTATATTAACAATTATTTGCATTCTGGTTAAGAGTATGCTTGCTTGATATTGAACTTTCTGGTATTCTGCATTTGTTACAGCTGTAGATTTTGGCAATAGTCTTTCCAGTCACATATTCTCTCAGCAGTCACTGATGGATGTCTGGGGGAAAATTTAAAGACAGGATGAAAATGGAGGGCTGCTTCTAAAAATCATTCTTTAAAACAATAGTTTAATCTCTAGTTTTTGTTGCTTACTAACTTCTTGTGCAGGAGAAAATGTCTTCAAAATTATTAACCCTTGTTTAGTTCTTATATATGATTTTTTTTAGTCATCTCTTGAAGAGGTTTTTCTTCAAGGAAATTTTTGCATAGGAATAAACTTTTAATCTTTTCATTAAAGAATGTATAATCCTGCACACTGTGCCTCTCTGCACCTTTGGTCTCTCTGTAATGTTCAGTTTAAATTTTTTCCCCTTAGATCCATTTTGGTTTTGACAAAACCTCTATCTAACATTTTATCTTCAAACAGATAACTTTGTGAAAAATGTGAACCACTTTTCCCTATCTTTTCAGGGTCATCACAAACCTTTGCCTTGCCAAATTTGTGCCTGGCCATGTAGAGGTTGATTTATAGTCCTCCACTATCATGAATGGCCTGGATCTTCTCTTTTCAGCAACCCCAGCTTCTGGTGAGTGCTGATATCCTCTGGTGACACTTGGCACATGGGATCCATCTGTACAGCTCTTGTGGTCTACCCCAGACAGAAGCTGGCAAACACAAACTTTCAACTACCTTTCCTTCCATGTCTTTTCATACAGAATATAACCACAGCTTCCTCAGAGAAAGAACAGGATTCTTCTTTTTTTTATTTTTTTAGATTTCATTGTCTGTTATTGATTAGACACTTCTGAATATATAAGGGCAAGCCCACACCAGTAAGTCCACATTGAGATGATCTAATGTGCCTCTGCTGTATTATTGATTAACTGCGACATTTATCCTCAGTGACAGGTACCATTACGACAGGTCTGTATAAACCATACTGACTCAAGACAGTTTTAGTTTGCTAAAGATTTATTCCTACTATAAAGGAAATGCTTCCTAAGTTTTGATTATACAATTTTCATACTTTGTAAGGGTGCTTAAGGTGTAAACTAGGAAATAATTTTTTGTTTAATGTAGGAATAAACGGCAACATTGTTAAAGTGAAGTTCTACTGTTGATATTCACAGTTGAACCTAATTCTTTACTGCTTCCATCTACTGTAAATAACAGATTCACTGTGGCAGGAAAAGGATACAATCAAGCAAGATCACATGCATGTGTGCAAGGAATAAAGAAAACCTAAGTATGACTCATCTGCCTATATGTCAGGATTTTGTGTGCTTATTTTATAGCAGTATGTAGGCATAAGTAGAAGATTAGATATTTTACTATAACATTTTATTACCTAAGGAGCCAATGAGTACTTAGTCTCCTCTCTTCCTCTTTTCTGAAAATGTGTTCTGTTATATGGAAAAAATAGTAAATATATAGAACCATTATATGATCCATGAATTTAGTACAAATTGAACAGACAGATTGCAGTTATAGTACAGATGTTCTCTTTATTGGCTAGGAGTCCAATAAAGGCAGCATTTTGAATTTTAAAGTATAAATGTGCAATTTTCATTTGGAACATATACAGAACCAGGTAACTGGGTGCATATGGAAATTAACTTTAAAGGCATTTCTATTTGCAAAATCCCTATATACAAAGCACATGCCCAGAACTCTGCTTGTTTTCCATTTCAAATCGCTTATAAAATTGGAAGTATTTCCATAATTTTAAATTGCTCACATAACATAGGAGGGATTGGAATTACAGTTGCTCCTCAAATTTGTTTTTATAAGCACCTGAATTTGGAACTGATTCAAATGGCATTTTAATATTCACTGGGTCAGGCCATGTTGATTTAATTTATAAAATGTATTTATCAAGAAAAGGGAAAATTTAAAGAAGTGGAAAGTATAATAGAATACAAAACTAGATGGCAGAAATGCATGCATGAAATGTAGCTGCAAAGTAAGTAAACATTAAAGGGCAAAACGTAGGACTTTTTGGACTACTGATGCAAAGATTATGAAAAAGCTGATGAAAGTATGTGTCTTTCACTTCAGAAACGCACAAAGCCACATCAAGTAATCTTTTGAGCAGCTGGCAAACTGAAAATCATTTTTGTTGAGCACACAAGACATGGGCTAGTCAATAGTGTATACAAGTGTCGTTACAAACAAAAAATCTCATATTAAAGCAGAGCAGTAAACCAATAAAACAGAACATTCAATCATAGAGTAAGAAACTACTAAAGAAGGACATATAATTATTTGAAAAAGTGAAAAGCAGAAAGATAATCAAACAAGACCCAAGAAAAATCCAGGCCTTAAGAAGAAAAGTTCCTTTCAGGTACATGAGTACCTAGAAAAGGGTTTCCTGGAGCCTTGCTCAGTGTTCAGAGAGGTGCATGGAAGAAAAGAATTCAGTGTAGTTCAGTCCTCAGGAGCTACACTAGCATGTTCTTTAGAGTTCTATCACCTTTCTGTGTTTTAAAGGTGTGTTCTTTTGAAAGGCGCATAGATTGAGATAGTAATGAGTCCTGGAGATACTGGCTATAATGTCAAACAATTAAGGCAGGGAAATATTTTGAGAAAGAGTTGGAATACAAATAGAGATACTCAAGATAATACAGTTCAAAAAGTCATGAATATGATGAATAATTATTGATAATGCATCTGTCTCAAGCCTGTGTTGTGTGCCATCAGAGAATACAAGCTCAGTAAAGGGCAATCCTGATCTCTAAATTAATTTGTCTTCAGTAATACTTTTTATTAAACTTCAATACACAGTTTGTTCATCACACATTCCATCAGTTTAGGGGATTATCTCTGCCATAACTGAATTGTCTGGAAACAGAATCAAGAGGCAAGTGGAAGCCAAACTAGCTAGTGGTAAAGTAACAATGAGAAGGAAAGAGTCCAGTAAATGTAAACCCTATTTCACATAAATATGCCAAGACTTAAAACATGTTTATCTATAGAGGTACTTGTCAAAAATGCCATCATTATATCTTGTGGCAGACACGTTATGAGATAGAAGTAAATGACCCCCTTCGAACACACATAAAAAACCACTGTTTATATCACACAAGGCCATTACTCACAAATGCAGGTATGGATGTATTTGGACACAGGTGAGCATGTGCCACTCATTTAAATTACATCTAGAAATGCTTGTTCCTCATTCATGGCTGGGCTTCGCAAACGAAGATTAGGGAAAGGTCACTACCCACGTTTGTCACAAGCGCGTTGGAGGCTAAAAAGGCCAATACGAGATAGACATGTCCGATTGCAAAAGGCTCAACAGAAAGACTCCTTAGGTGGCAAATTCTGCAAGGCACGATTCTTTCTGCATTGTCTTTCCTCCTCAAGACTGATCCTGCGTGCTTTCTCAAAGGAAGCAGCAGTGTGTCTCCAGGCCTCCCGGTTGGAGGCCAGAGTAGACCAGTTATGATGATCAATAAGGCCAAGGCTGAGATGTTGTTTCAGGGAGTCCTTGTATCTTCTCTTCAGGGCTCCTCTCTTGCGGCAGCCAGTGGCAAGTTCACCATAAAGCAGGATCTTAGGAAGGCAGTGGTCCTTCATCCTTGAGACATCATTTGAACAGTCATTGTAATATATTCCCTTTCCCCTATTCTGAGTCTCGTGGTTTGTCTGGAAAAAAAAACACATCTTATACTAAGTTGAGATGGGGGAGGGGGCTTAGACTAGGGAATTAGATTTTGGAGATCTCAAACCATGACACCTGCCCAACGCAGCTGTGTTCTCATCAACATGGCCTCAATACTTGTGACCGCTGCTCGTTCTAGAACAGATGTATTGGTCACATAGTTTGACCAGTGGATGTTTAGGACTGTACAAAGGCAGTGTTGATGGAAACGTTCTAGGAGTCGCAGGTGGTGGCAGCAGATGATCCATGATTCAGATCCATATAAGAGAGTAGACAGCACTGTGGCTCTGTAAACACTGATCTTGGTACTTTTCTTCAAATCCTTGTTCCTCATAGAGATAATCTAAAAAAATAATATTCTCAGATTATTTTGGAATGCTTCTTGAAGAAGGAAACCAATATAAAGGATTTTCTAAAATAACTGTTCCTTTAAAAATAATATTAATAACTTATAAAACTGCTGAGGTTTTTAAAGGATAGGGGGTGTTTTGTTTTGTTTGTCTGTTTGTTTGTTTGTAATTTTAGAAAGAACAAATTTAATGATAAAGTGTCAAAATGTTCTTATAAAGGTGGAAACTGTATGCCAACGGACTAATGTTACTGGACAGTTTTCCTGAGAGAACAACTGAATGAACAAGCTTTGCTGGTGATTGCTGCTTTGCAAAGTTTTTATTACAATTCCATACACTTAGGGTCAATTCCTCCTAAGCATCCCTATCACTGCAGACTGATTTTCAAAGGAATTTGACCCCTAGTGATGCACCAGAGGAAGCAAGTTGGCTTTCAGAGGTGCTCAGTGTGCTGTGTGCTCTCAGAGGAAGGCACAGTACGCAGCTGATCCCAGTGTTTGCTGCAAACTCATTGATTTATAACTATTCTGGTTTCTCCATGAACCATTTCAAGGAAGAGAAAAGCTGAGGCAGAAAACTGGAAGAAGAGACAGGTAAAACTGTTGCTTTTGGACACAAACTTACTGGTGACACAGTATGTTCTGTTGAGAGAAAACTGCGGGAGATTGCTCTGCTTCCCTTCAAACATTTTCAATATATTCTAAATGTAAAAACAGATTTCTCTTCTAACATATTCCTCTCCCCTGGTAAAACAAATGTTATTTGATTTGGCACATTGGTCATCTTACTTGTAAATGCCTCTATCCTGTTTAGATATTAGCACACAGCTTATGTTTGAATAAAAGGACTTTAAAAAAATACAGAAAGGGAAAAAAGTGGTAGGAGAAAGTAAAGAAATAAGTAAAAAAAAATAAAAGGTCAAGCTTTTTGCCTTCATGACCGATTGTCAGTGGCTGACTGCTACAAGAAACATCTTCATAAGTTTATATGTTCAAAATCATATATTTTTAAGTATTGAATGCATAACAAATCAATGTATGTATGTCAACACATACAAACATGTTTATATGTACCTAAACATAGTTGTTGATGTGTATACATGTAAATACAGATCCAAAGCACATATTTTTTGCAGTTTGCTTCTAAGCAAACCTGTTGCTTGTCTATCCACTTTGTGTCCCCCTGTTGGAGTCATCCTTCTTCAAGAACTGTATCTGGAAATTGAAAATATTGTGGCATTTCAAATTCTAACATTGAGATGAATTGTATAAGCCCACCATGTTTCACCTCACCCATCTAACCCAACAGTCCTGGACTATGGGGTACTTTATGCTTCCCCAGATTTTGTACATGTGACTAATTCCCTGAAATAAGCCCTGGTCAATATAAGCAGATGACTTCTACTGCATAGATTTAAACATGTAGGACTGTGACAGCAAGAACCTGAGTCTAGACGTGACTTTTTAAAATTTCTTGAATTTTTCAAACAATTTGAAAATCGTTTGAATTTTTATCAAAGGTGGAGGGAAGGTGTGACGCACTTTTCTTCTGAACTGCTATGAAATTTAAAATTATATTTGAAAAGCTATTTAGGAGAAAGGAATTGAGAAAAAAAAGAAAACAAACCTCTTCACAGTATATGTAATTGTAATTAAAAAAAATTATTACAGGTGGAATATATGGAAGACATTATGTATTCCAGGATTGGCGGAGTAACACTCAAAAAAGGCATTTTAATCCTGCAAACTATTATTCTAACACTTATCTTCACTCATTTAAGTATTCCCTGAGTGGGCAGTACTACTCAATTCTAGCAGTGTATTCAGACCGCTTGTATTAAGAAAGTGAGTCATGACGAAAATTTAGGAGAAAAAATGTACTGCAGGTGTCAGCAAGCTCAAGGATACCTACCTGTACTTTCCCATGTTGTTTGAAGTCTGCTGACTGTGTACTGTCACCATCACCAAGGGCTTGAAATTCACTTCTTGTCTGCACATAGAGATGGAGTTTTGGGCAAAACTGAATACACAAAGCAAAATCCACAAAAAGAGGAGAAACTGATTTTACCACTGTTTGACATAATGTAGACTTTTTAAGATGTAGAGGTAAAATAACAGACTAATTGTTAGGTATAGTCACTTATGTAAGCTGAAAGTCAAGCAACTGCCAAAGGCTCTGTTGGGTGTGGAGTTCAAACAGGTTCAACTGATATTAGAGTAGCTTTGAGGTATGAAAGAATTTAACAGTAAAGAGGGATTGTATGAGCTTTGGGAGACTCAAAACCCAATCACATTTACATTTTTGCAGGGGAAGGAAAAATAATTTACTGTAGGTCAGTCTCCATTTGTTTGTACAATTTCATGATGTATTTTTCCAGGTGTTTTCAAAATTCCAACTTTAAATACAGATGCTATCGGAACCAATGGCAGACTTTGAAAGAACACTTTGACAGAAGGCCTTGACAATTATAATATTCCGTAGCCATAGGAAAAATGAAAAATATTAATTTCCCTGAGCTTTTTCACATAATGGTTCCCCAGAATTTTGATTATTAAAAGTGTATGATACTCACACAGAAGTCACATGTCTCTAATTTAAAGATAAACTGAAATCAGGACCCTAAAGCAGATAATTTGGTCCTTCTCCATGCCTCTGCCCTTGATAGACGAGTTCATTATATTTGTTGACTTGGTCAAAAATCCCAAGCTATGCCCAGGAGAAATTTCCCAGAGGATTTCTTGATATTCAGAATGTTCCTTCATAGCATTATATTCCCCATTATAAGACCATGATCAACCTTTTGATTTGACAAAGTCCCTCAAGGACTGCTCCTTGCAATGTGCACTGACACTACTGGGCTTGACAGAAAACCTGTAGAGTTTTACTACTTGGATTGTCATATCTCTAATATATTGGTGGGTTGAAACAATGGATGTGAAGACAAGAGTTGATTCCTCTATTTTTCCTGCATCTTGAGAGGGCAGGATAATCAGTAACATCTGATCATCTTGGATGACATTGGCTTTTTACGCTTTTCTTTGATTTGTTTTTGTTTTGGGACAGGCTATGTTCTCCGCCTCCTTTTTTTTTCTCCTTTTAAAAAAATCAACAGAAACTAACAGAAATTTAAGGCAGAACTCACTACCTATGCCCCATTTTTCTTTAGAGTTTACATATTTACAATTTCTTCTTAGATCCTTTTAAAATATGTCCTGTCAGTATCTGCTCTAGCTTAGATTCTTATAAAAATGTATGCTTTTGGGAAGATGTTTTCAATGACCAGGAGGCATTTAGTGGAGTACTATATTAATTAAGCTTGAATAGAGAATATTGTCTGCTCTCTTAAACTTTGGAAATATGATACAGGCACTCTAGTTCCCTTTGACATGCTTGATTCAATTTCAAGTCGCTACAAATGAGATTCTTACATGCCAAAAATGTACAGGACATCAATATTATCCCAGGACATTCAGCCAGTTGACAACAGTTCACGGATCAGTATAATCAAGAGTAAAAACATGTTTTTCAAATTTCTGTTAAACACATGTTGTCTTAGAACTGGAGGTGCATAACATTTCTATTTAGAGATCTCTGGGTAATTATCTGCTCTGAGTTTCCCATATGTTTGTTTTAATCAGACTTTTTGTCTTAACGATGCAACAATGTTCCAATTAGAAAAAATTACACCATAAAAATTATGCATAAACAATTCTTTTTATTCTAAAATGCATGAGGGTCACAGATTAATAGATTACAGTGTGAAACATTTTTGTATATGTATTTGACACACTAGAAGAAAGATAAAGTTGCATTATTTTTAAAAATACTTACTTGGAACAAATCATATTTAGCTGAAGGATTGGTGATTCATTTTTGAACTAATGTCTCGAAATCAAGAAGAAGAAAGGTAAATGTTGATTCCTTATTTGGATCTGTGAAAGTCTATACGTAATTGCAACTGCAGCATAATCTAATGCTAGACAGCAAGAAGTATCTAGTTTGTTTTCATCAGTTTGCAAAATGTTTTTCCACTATATAACATTTTAGTCTAGAGGAAAGGTTTTCTTCAGCTTTATGCATGTCTAAATGAAATACTTGAAAGCTGAGCTCATGTGCTTATAAAGAAGGATTCTTGAAATTACTTAAGAAGCAAGATTCAGACTGTACAAATTCAATTCAAGTTACCCAAATCTACAGTTACTTTTTCTCAAGCAAGTGCCCAAACCACTCAACAGAGTCCATGTCCTCTGTACCCTTTTACTGAAGCCAGACCACTGCAGCAACTGCTGTAGACGAGGATCCTGGGGCCAGAGGGATCACGAGTCTCTTCCACTACTTTGTGCCTTGATATCTTGGCTAAGAGGAGCAGACCATATGTGGGTTCCTGATGCTGATACTACATTTACACCCAAGAGTATATTGTCACTGTCTGAAAAACAAGAATCAAGTATTAAGTTAAGGAAGAGTAGACCCCAGGGCTGCCCTTTTTTTAGTGCATCCTTCCCTCTTTTTTTTCCCTTTGAACAAAATAAAATCAGGACTGAAGAGTTTTCACAGAACATTCTTATTTTGATGGAACAGGGTTTTTTGATGAAAAGCTGCTCCACTGGAGGGTTTTCTCCCCGCCATCTGTAGCGAAGCGCAAGTTGCTATATCAACACAGAGATACAACCGGGAACAGAACGGAGAAGTCCTAACAGACTGCTGGGCCCTGATGTTACGATATTGTTGTAACCTTTTCATGTGTGTGAGCATTGCTGAATTTAAAGCACTTCAGGGAATTCCCAATTGCAGAAATTCAGGGCTAAGATCCCGTCTTACAGATGGTAAGGAATGACTTGTAAAAATAATGTGAAATAAAAAAAGGAGAGAAAGAGTTAAAATGCACATATTGTAACCTCGGCTTTGAGCCTCTCTGTATTCCGTTAAAGTTAGAAAATAAGCAAACAATTGTAGAGAGCAGCTGATGGGCAATCAAGTTTTAAAGCCTGATAGGCTCTGCAGTCTGTTCCTAGAAATACATTTGGACACACATCTCACTTCTCAGTCTGGCCCCAGACACTGGTGAGAGGCATGTGGATGAAATTAAGGAACTTAGAAAATGAGAAGGGAAGAGCTCTTTTGCAATGGAAGGTACACTGGGATTTATAGAATATTTTTTTATAAAGAAGGCCAAAAATCTTTACTTTCTTATCAACTGGAGGCATGAAATAGTCAAAAAAATCTAAAGGAATTAAGTGTACAATTAAGGCTGGCTGGTTCTTGGATAATAATGGGCTTTATTTCCAATTGTTCTATTGCAACAAAATTAAGTTAATGCATGGAGAATAGCCAGTGGGAAAAAAAAAAAATCAGTTATTGCCATGTCACCTATGAGGAGCAATAGAAGGTAATTCTATACATTTATTCCAAACACAGTCTGAAGTCCAAGCGAAAAATAATAATGACCATATCCTGATAAAGAGGGGAGAATTTCAATCTGATAGCAATAGTTTCTGATGGAATATTTTACAAGATATATTCAAAGGAAGTTTGAAATCCCAGAGATGTGGAAAAACAATGGCAACAATCCCACTGGCTTTAGTGAGCCTACAACTTCAGTGCAAGATCTTTAAACTGGGGTCCAAGTTAATGAGAAATCTTAACTCTTGTGATCACAGGCCAGTTTTTGAGTGATTTAATTATTTGCTAAACCTGAACTTCTTCAATCTCTTCTTGAAATATGTATTATATAGATATAATACACATTTCAAGAATATGTGTAGGGCAGATGGACAGATGACATTTTCAGTATAAAGAAATGAATCAGAACTCAGAGTCAATTGAGCTGAAACTTTTTCACTGAGGATGAAGAAAATGAAGATCAGCTATGTGTTTGTTTTTCTAAATTTACTACATTTGGCTCAGAGGGAGGGTTTTTATGATCTTCACAGCCTATCCAAACCCAGAAAATACCGAAAATCTCTCCAATGTTTTCCATACAATTCCAGGAGAACCGAGTAATTTGATCCTTAAAAAGTTATTGGAATTCCTATAGGAAAAAATTCTGACCAGATCTTCTACTGCTGTAAGTTAGCTTATCTGCATTGATTTTGCTGACTTTTTACCTCTTTGCACCAGATCATTCTCAAATCCTTTTTTAAACTTCCTTTAATTTGCACAGGATTCACTTTTTTCCTCATAGGCTCATGAACTCCAGAACGCTGAAGCGTATTCCAATAAGATTATATTTCTTGTTTAAAAAGTACAGATCAGTTATTGATGCAACTTCCCCATGAAATTTCCAGATTTTAAAGGAAAATTATAAATAACGTGATCATCTGGTTGTCTACAGTGTATTTGTTTCTATTCTTATGACACTATGAAAAGACTCAGATAAAGATTTCTTCTGGTTTTGATAACTGATCATAACAGTTTTGTGGTCTGAATAATCTCCTTTTTATTGGGTGTTGCTTTATCAGTTAACAGAACATGAAATAACCAATAAGCAGTCAGCGAGATTACAGTTGTGTTGACACTGACTGTATGGATTTATTTCTGCAGAAAATAAAGGGAAATATGAAAGAAGAGATTTACAAGTCTCACCTAGACATAGTCTGAAATAGAAAAGCTTTATGCAAAGCACAGCAAAACCACCAGGGTTTATAGTAATTTCATATGGGAAAACCTGTAGCAGAGGACACCATCACAACTCAGACTTCTGCTGAGTACCAACCTTTCATATTAGTATTAGTTCATCAATAGGAATTCCTGGGTGAGAATTATACTTCTTAACTGGAAGTTTACAGTCTTAATATGTGTAACATGCTTTTCTCACCAGGTTTTGAAATGCAACAGTGGTTGAGGTTTAGTTCAAAACTACTTATAGCTACATTTTTATTTTGCAAGGTTGTTGTTGTAAGTTATTTTTAGGGTTTTTTTCCCAATTAATTAATTACTGATTTTCTATCACTGTTTTTTTTTTTATTTTTCAAAAAAAAATTATCAAAGCTGGAGTTATTGGAGGCTTCTGAGTGTGTCTATGTAGAGCAGTAAGGAATCTTGCAATCCTAAGGATGTCTGAGCTACAGGTTGTTTTGGCATAGGCTGAGTTCATGATCCAAGAAAAGAGGTTGATTTAATTCAATATAAATTACAGATGCTGAAGTTCCTGTTTGCTTCCTCTTGCACTAAACATTGTACAATCAGGGTTTGATTGTACTTCTCCTTGCTTATAAGAGACTTTAACACAGAAATGACATTAATAGTGAAATGTGACCTCTAAGGATGGAATTGGCTTATTTAATCTTAAGAAAATAAGTCAAAAAATACCTGATGGGATGATATACAGACTCCTAGAGGTGCATGGCTGAAGGATGAGAGACAATGAATACAAGGTGCAAAACAGAAATTCTAATGTTTTGATTTTATTTTATTTTTAATGAAAGATGCTTAAACACTGAAAAAGGGCCCAGTTTGTACATATTCTGTACTTTGAGGTTTTCAACGATTAAAGGTCCTGAGCACCTGCTTTAACTAAACCTTTTTTGATCAAGGAGTTGGATCAGATAATTCTGGAGGTTGCTTCTGGCCTAATATGACTATACAATTCAGACTTATCTCTATATTCTAGTATTAGAGGATTTAACTTGCTACACCATGAACAAGACTTTACTTGTTTCAACTTTTGTAATCTAAAGTATACATTTTTAATTGTTATTCTTTTAGACCTATTTGGTCAAATGGAAGTGATTGCTCAACTTCATTTGTGTTCAGAAGATTTTTTTTTTAATGAGGGTTAAAAATGGTGACCAGATTAACACGCTGACTTCCAGTTTTCTATAAGCAAATGAAGGGTCCAGGACATGGTTTTTTTTGCAATAGCTCTTTAAAGCAAGCATCTGAAAAAAAAAGGTAGTTTATAACCACTGGAAAATTTACAGTAACACATTTCAGGTTTGTGATAAGTGTTACTTGTTCATTAAAGAGAATCAAGGTTAAATCCTTCAGGAAATGCTGTAAAGCTGTATATTTTTAAAATATACCTTAATAAAACCACAGAAATGTTCTATGTTTCACAAAATATTTATTGCATGACATTAACTGAAAGCAACACCAGCAAAGCTGTGGGAAAGAGGTATATGGGAATACTAACAGCAATATGAAATTATTTCACTTGCAAGGTTTCCATTTCCAAATCTACCATAACATAGCAAAATGGGGAAAGCAAATCCATCAACTGTGAATCAGTTGTTCAAATCTTACTTTTCACTCTGGAGTTAAGCTAGATAAAGAGCAGGAGTAAAAGGATATGAATAACTCCAGTTGCTTACAATTCCTGTTAAACACATCTACGGATTATCAGTTATATAATACATCCAAGCATTTCCTCTGGGCTTTTCTTATTTTAGCTTGGAAAATATGTGAAAATGTTTCATGGGAATAAAAATTAAAACCAAGCTAAATGTCTGAAACATTAATATTACCATGGAACTCTCATAAGTGGCATTAATTACTGAAAGGACCATTGAAAACTCCGACATTTTTCTAGCTGTGAGCAGCAGTGTCTGTTTGTCACAAAATATCATGTTTCGTGATATACATTATTTTCTCTTAAGACTGGGTTGGAAGGGACCAAGATCATCTGGTTCCATAGGTGGGGACATCTACTAGACTAGTTTGCTCAAAGCCCCATAGTACCTGGCCTTGAACACTTGCAGGGATGGGACATCCACAGCTTCTCTGGGCAACCACCCTAATATCTAATACTAACCTACTCTTTTTTGGTTTAAAGGCATTCCCCAATAATAATAATAACACAACAACTAGTGCCAGCTCTAAGTTTTGGAGATTTTGATGTTTTTTTTGGTTTACAACAATCTACAGGGAAATATTCATTGGGTTGGATCTCCTGATCACACATTTACTTCCCATGTTTATAATTTCTGTGTGCAAGGTGAAAGCTGTAGAGTCCTATTATACCAGGTCTAAGGCAATAGGGAATCTTCACAGAAAGCTTTGTGAGAAAACTGGAAGCAAAAGACCTGTAGTGTATTGCTGCTGGCCTCCTGAGAACTTAAAAAAATAATTTCATTGTTGATTATTCTGACAAAGAAGGACACAACGGTAAAATCAAGTTTCTGGTATCCTAGAGATTGACATTCTGAGATCCACCAGTGACAGGAAAAGTACAACATTGCCATCTACATTTGAACACGGTCACTCACAAAATAATGTCATCTTTATCCAGCCCTTAACTCAATGTCTTCATCTCCCCCACTGAAACAGAGTTCCCTTGGTGATATTTCTTTGTAGTTGGGCCATCTTTACACATTGGAAAGACTTCAATGGGTGCAATATCATGACCTTCAAGATTTACATTTGAAATAGTTTAAGATTAAAGGAAATCTATTTAACTAACTATGTAACTGAAGACAAGTGATTTTCAGCACAGCAGGCAGCGTGGGAGGGTAAAAGACTGTGCAAATGAGTAAGTGATATTGGGAAATTCTCTGTGCTTTTCATATCTCCATTTAGCAGAAAAATAACTGATGCAGAGGAAACAGAAATCGTGTCATATATTGGATGCTTTCCAGACAAATGGAGAAAAAGCCTAAAGCAGATTGACTGGAATAAGTGGAAGTATGTTGAATCTAAAGTTCTAAAAGAACACTATCCTTGTTGGGAAACATATGTTTGAGAATTTCATCTTGAGGAAAGGAAGGCAAATACAGTTTGAAACTCATTGGCCCGCATTCTCCTTTGATAGTTATTTATACCTGTGTGTAATTTAAATCAAATGCTGCTATCGACCCCAACAAGCCTCACTGATAAATCCAGAGTGTGACCAGGTTCCCTGCTGGTCTGCTAAGAGCACCCATGAACACTAAATTCTGATCCTCATGGTGTTTAAAGCCTTCTCTGAGCCTTTTGTTCCCAGCTTACAAACCTTAATGTCATTACTTGGCCAAAGGGTATGGATCTCCAATTACGTAAATTGAAGCTAATTGATCTTCAAATGAAATTGGCCTATGCCCAGGTCACTGGCAATATGGCTTTGGGAGTAAGTGGTTCTTCACTCAGCCTGGAGTCAAAACCTCTCAAAATTTTTGTCAAATCAAAAACATAGATAAATTTCAACTCAGATTAACATCTAGGTTTACTTTAGGAGAACCTATATGTTTTTGGTAAATACTGTCTTCTCACATGTTACGTGACGTGTATTGAAATCTTTATGTCTCTAGTCTGTAGAAGAAAGAACAATTTTAAAGGCATCAGCAACTGAATAGAAAAAAACCTTGCAATAAAAACATTGTATCAGACAAAAAAAGAAAGAGAATTGGTCTCAGCCTCAAAATATTTGAGAATGAATGAACAAAGGTGATGTTTGTTTTTTTTTAAACATGCTAACTTTTGTTTTCCTCAGAAATGTATTTAGTTGCTAAATTATATTCTAAAATCTAAGTACAAAGCCAGTGTTTATTTCAAGTCAGATAATTTTTTCCCTTCAACACATGACTTTTTTATATTTTGAAAGAATATTTGTTTTTGTATTTTATAGAGTTACACCAATCTCCTTAGCAGTTTAACAAATGTGCTTAAAAACCCAGCTCTTCCTACACTGATTATTCTATTGGTTCTGTTCATTTCCATTACTTATATATTTATTCAATCTGTGCTACTTCATTACTAAGAAAATTCATTTAAATGGAAATACAAGCATTTATAGCTTCTTGTCACCTTAGGTTTACAAGAATTAAACAGTATTCAACCCAAATATTTTCATCACGGTGGTAGAATTAGTAACCATTTCCATGAGTTGAAACCTGGCTGCTGACATAACAAGAGAGACTACTAAACTGTGTAAATCAAGATGAGAAGATTTCGGCCAAATTTTTATTTAGTGTTACTTGATATTGGGCCAAATTTTTATTGAGTGTCACCTGATATAGTTGTGTTGGGTTCAGCACAGTTACATATATTTATTCTTGATGAAAAGGTTTTACTTATAAAATTATTTATTTCATTGTGCAGAGCTGCTTAACAGGTTCAAATGTAGAGGTGCATGTGTATGCTTATATTTTTATTTATTTATGCATGTATGAACATGTGTATCTTGGACCATGAAGTATTGCATTATGTAGCCCATGTGTATTATGTCAGTGAGAAGACATTGCTGACAATTACTTCTTTTGATGGTACAGAAAATCCTTGTTATTTTTCTCCATTGAAGAGAAAGGCTTGAAACTCTGAGCTCAGAAGCAGGAGTAAAAGAAACAATATGCTATATGTGTTCCTGAAATTCCTGTAAGCCATTGCTTTGAACTCTTAGGGTTTGACAATATTGATTTAAAGCAACAGGCTGTGCAATGTCATGTCACTTATCATTTGCACTTTGTGTAAGATGATAGAGTGTGGACATGTGTGTGTATCCTCTGTAGTTTATAAATCAGATTAAGTTCAGAAAAACAAGCACTAATTTCTGATGGCTGGGTTAAATTTAAAAAACTAACTATATATCCAACAGTGAACACATTCCTGGTGAAAATATCAGTGAGTTATTAAACTATAAATTTAATCTTAAAATTCTATGCTTCTAGTAATGAATACCAGCTTGTTGTGAGCTTTTTGTACTGTTCATGCAATTCTGATCAGTAAAAAGAACACTTGGAAGTACTTGTTCTTGCTGACAATGGAAAACAGAGGTGTTAAATATAAATCATGCTACAATGAAATCAAGAAAAGTAAACTAAGATTTTTTTCTGTAAAAACATTATAGAGCCATTTTATAATAGAACCAGCTCACAGCATATAATCACGTTTTAACAGATGTTGCCAAATTAGGTAAAAGCTCTGACAGAAAATTTGTTAATTATGTGAATTAGGCCTCACAGGCAGCCTAAACCAATCAGAAACTGAGAACACTGATTCAATATGATCCTATTGTTAATACTTTTATTACAGTAGCAAATATTTGTTGCATGGCTGAAGCTTGGGCAATGCCACAAGACTACTGCTGGGTAGTACAGGGTAGAAAGAACTTAAACTGGAAGAGAAAAAGTAGGACAAAATATCATCCTTATTTTGTAAGATGCAGAGAGCTTAAGGAAGGCATTTTCTAGGATACTCAACTCCATGTCCCTGGTTTCTCCATGCTGAAGTGGAAGAAATAAGCAACTTCTGTAGGCGATTAATTCCTCTCTGCATTAGACCTTAAAGGTAAACTCCTAAGGGTGCATGCACCTTGAAGGTGTGGAGGTGCTGAGCCATGGTCCATGACCCATTCTGCATTAGTCTGCTAAATGACTGAGTGGTTCAGGCAGGACACAGTTGTGCAACCACGTCACAACCTGCTACAAGCAAGGCTTACAGTCCAATTCCTCCTCCCAGAGATGTCTTGTCCTTTGGTCTAGAATATGACTTGAGGCAAGAATCTGATTTTTCTGAAACATTCTCACCTCTTGTGAAGTATTCAAGTATGTACTAAATTAGAGAATTAAATCTATCTCTCAAGAAAGTGTGACAGTCACCTGCAGCAGAGTTATTTTCTCGGTCGCTCTCCTAGATGTTATTTTTTGTCATGTTTCAACAAGATCTACACCTCAGTCAGTTTTATTAATTGAGAATTTAGGCAGTCAGGGTATGTTTTGTAAGTTTAAATCTTTTAAGTCAGATTTGAATTTGAGCTATCTAATCCTATGTCAGAGTGCTCTGTGTGTTGAGTTATTTACTGTGAAGGGAAAGTGGATTGTTTTCTTTTTTCATGGAAGGATTTTCTACTTAAGTAATTCTTATCTTCTCCTAAGTGTTTCTATTTTGACCATAGGCACTTATTCACTCAAAGTTCTAGTTTTCTGTTTTCAGGTTCTTATTTTTTCTTTTCATTGTGTGGAAAGCTGATGTGACTATCAGAGACTGTGAATTGCACTGGGAGGTCATATATGTAAAATATACCACCTATAGTATCTAAGCACCCTTAATATGCCCTGCTTTCTGGGATCCCCTAGCTTGTGGCTACCTACCGTGGCCTCTAGGAAATACAAAAAACTCCTCCAGTGACATTACAACCTTACCCTGAGGTTGTAGGTCTCTAAGGTCTCCTTTTGTCTTTCAAAGTACAGCCACAGAAAAGCGAATTTGTAGGATTGTAGGACACCCACCCTCCCCACTCTCTATCCCCTTATTTTATGTCTCACTCTTGGAGATTTTTTTTTTTACCTGAAATTAATCTATTCTTTCACAGCACCTACAGTAATCCAAATCCATTGTGCTACTCTCTAAGAGCATACTTGATGTGACCCAGATATTAAAAAATGCCTTTTTTCCTCTAGAAAAAGCTAGAGGATTTTGCATGGAATATTTAAGTATTAATTAGGTCAGCGCAGGAGAAAACAATCTTTTTTTTTTTTTTTTACAGTTACAGAACTCACCTGAATAAAAACAGCTCTGGGTTCTATTTCTTTTTCTAGTTAATAAATTCCCTGTTTTATATTAACTGGTTTGTAGAACAAGGACTAGAAGTAAACCACGTCACTGTCTTGGGCCCAATTAATATTTAATTATTCTGCATAAAGTGGAGCAGTTTCAACTGAAGAACAGTAGGGCAAATTAAGTTCAAATTCCTTATAGCTAAAAAGAAAGTCAGCCTTTCTGCTTTACTCATAAGTGTTCTAACTCCTGAGCTATGTATTAATAGCAGAATCTGGGACTGCAAAATATTCATCAATATTTTGTGCAGAATTCATATTCCAAGTACACTGAAGAAGACTAAGTGGATTCAACCCTACTGGGCAGGAGGTCTTTGTGTGTACAGTTCAACACGGGAGAGATGAGAGCACAAATGAAGTTGAGGCAGATTCTTATTCTGAAGATGAATCAATATACCATGCTAAAAAAGAGGAAATGGACCTATAGTACTTGCAAATTGAAAAGGTTGAGCAGCTGAAAAGGCGGCCCATGAAAAACTCAATTTTTGTTTTAGCATCAAAAGGTGCAGACCTATAAATCTCTTTGTCAATACAGCCAAGAACCCTTCTTCAAGGAAAACTGATCAGAGAAAGTATCTAAGCAACTTAGCAAAATGGTTAGGAAGCTCCCAATCACATATCTGCTTTTGGAAACATCTTTCTTAGATTCTTTCTTAGGACATTTTTGGCAACACGAGGAATTAAGGTCAGATTTTTGAATCTGAGTTCAGTGTATTAACCATAACAGCAGCCTGTTCTCAGAGCTTGAAGTTCACAAATGGAGGTATAAATCAACCCACTGGAGAGATGCCAGTGTAAACCAAAGCTCCATGTAGGGCGGAAGAGAATCAGGCAGTAAAAAGTTTCTTATTCCTCTCCTCTTTTCCACTTTTATCTCTTCAATTTTAATCCTCTTTGAAGGTATATGAAAATAATTATATTAAATATTGCCTTTGTAAAAGAAAAAAAAAAAGAGAGAGTTATTCTAATACCTCGGTGCTTTATTATTTCACTATGTTTCTCTAGATAAGAAAATCTGATTTTTTACCATTAGCACCAGCGGTAATGGCAAAAAAGTTAAAACACTTTTTCCTTCCAAGAAGAAATATCAAAGCTTTTCAGAACTTTCCTTTCTCATTCCCTACTGGTCTTCCTTATACTACAACACTGGTGATACGACTTGGAGAAGTCAATGTGTGTTATGACTACCTGACATGAGACCATGTTTGCTTTCTCTGTTCTCCAAGTTATTTAGAAACTCTTATGTGTCTGCTATATTGGATTAAGTTGATTAATCACCTGATTAAAGAGTGTGTTTTTCAGGATCAAGTTCTTCCTCTATGATACAGAAAAAAAAGAAAATATGAAATTTTTAATTTTATTCTTAAAAATTTCAATTTTATATATATATATAAACTGAAAAAAAAAAAAATCTGTGGGAACTGGTCTTATTCTCCATGGAAAAGAAAAACCTGGGAAATGGTGTAGTTGAAATTTTCAGTGTTAAGAAAGGGAAATGAGTGAAAATATAAAGCAAGCTCAAAGGGTGGACTTTTGTTATTATTACTGAGAGGGGAAAACTAAGGGACTAAATTGAAATATTAGGTAACAATGAGCAAATAGGGACTTGGGCAGGGTTGCTTCACTCTCCGAGAAAGAGACATATGGAATAAGTTACTAGTGAAGGTAACTGAAGTACAATCTCACAGAGATAAAGGGATACCTAAATCTGTTTCTGGAAGGGAGGATTGAAGAATAGGGTGAAAAAAGCAAGTAGGGTGGATTAAGCTAAACTATGCCAGGACAGGCATGTCAGCACATATGAACCTTTTCTCTCTCTGCAATTCTGCTGTTTTATTTGCTTTTTTGTTTTATCAGCTCATAATATCAAATTCATACTGTCACATTTATGAATTTCCTCTGTGCTATTCAATCCCCATTGCATTAGTGAATTCTGACTGATACATTTATACACTCAGGACCAGTATAATCATGTGTTCTTCGTCTGCAAGAAGCGTGAAGCAAGTGACAGACAACTAAGGTGAGATTCTTCTCACCCATGCACAATATAAACATCTGCTGCTGAAATAGATGCTCCCTTTGCAATAACTGGACAGAAAAAGGAATATTTTAACAATCCATCTGAAATATCTCAACAATCCATCTGAAATATCTCAGTAGATGAGATAAATCAGGCCACAAAAGTTTCTGTTTCTCTTCACTGAATATAAATAGAGCATAGGAAAATTTACACAGACATAAAAATCCAAAGCTTAGAGTCCTACAGTTATTCAGTGGAATTGGCACCACTCTCAATGTTATGTTAAGAAGCAAACCCGTTTCTACCTGAGTTATCTTAGGCCACTTCAGCAACTCTGATAGTTGCTGTGAGACACCTGAGCAAAAGGACTTGCCTTGAAACCAGAGAAATCTGTATAAAGCTGCTCCAACTTAGAAGAGTTTGATGACTTTGGTATGTGTCTGTTCTAATATCTTTATTTGGTTTTGAGAAAAATAATTTCTCTGGGTAGCACGCCATTGGGTTGTGTAGATGTAACCTGCTACAGAAATTAAATCTTTTCACAAGAAATGGATAATGCAGAGAAATGGGTAATAAAATCCAGTTGGTGTAAGGCCTTGAGCAATACAGTTTAGTGGGAGGTGTCCTTCTCCATGGTGGGGGGGTTGGTAATAGATGATCTTTAAGGTCCATTCCAACCCAAACCACTCGATGATTCTATGAAATAGTGCCTGATGCTCTCCCATGATTCTTCCCCGTGAAGCAGTTTGACTTTATACAAAGCTCTTAAATATCTGAGAATGGGATTACAGCCAACTGCTTAGGTCACACAGCTAGAAGAATATGGGACATATGGGCAGCACTAACAGAAGAGAATGAGAAATACTTGCTTTCAACAACATATTTATCTGTATCTGCAGATATAACCAACTTCAAAGAGAGAATTGTCTCAGCTGTTTACCAGATCATTTTTATGTCTGAGCTAGTTATCTTATCCTCAGTGCTGCAGAAATTACACATTATGAATCCTTCAATAGATCTGGTTTTCTATGTTTAAGATTCCTCTCCTGGGATGTGTTGGAAATCCCTAGTGTAAATCAGATAGATGAGTAAACTGAGCCTTTTCATTCCAGATTCCAAGTGGTAGTCTCACACAGTGGACTGCTGAATTACAGAAAAGGAAATAAGTTAATCCATCCTGAATATGTATCTTGTCTAAATCTTGTCTTTATTTTGTATTCAGCTGAAAGGGTTTAGGGTTAAAAACCTAGACATATACATGTTTTTGGTTTGGTTTTGTTTTTGTCTTTTTTTAACTGATAAATGCTACTTCTGAACATTAAATACTGATTTGAAAAATAGGTTTTTAGAGCAAACTTAGTCTTGTAACACCTGTGATAGAATAAACGATGTTAACGAAAATGCTGGGGATAATGTTGTTAGCTGAGCACCATAAGAAACTGTGCATGATATAAACCTTAGTTTAATTAAGGAACTTATCACTCTCCTTTTTCTACTGCTATTTCCCCCAAAGAGAAAAAAAAATGTCAAGAGAAAATATTTTTATTAAAAATATGATGGGAAATTATCAGTCTGTTTTATATATACTTATAATGGAGTATATAATTTCATAAGCTGTTCACATCCACTGTTGCAATTTTTAAAATTCTATTGTCTATATTGCATTACTACATCTGAAGAACTTTAAGTGGTTCTTTCAAACTTCTTAGAAATCACTGCAATAGTATGGATGTATTTCAAATAGATTTGTGACAATTAAGAGTTGTCTAAATACCTTTCACCCCAAAATCTTGCTGGATCATACATGGAGTTTCGCTACTTTATTTAGAGGCCTGGTTTGATTTAACATGTGCCACTGTGTTCTTTCATTGTATGGAGAAACTAACAAATGGTATAAAATAATTTTGTTCTGTCATTTCTCTCAGTCGTACCGTATTCTGTTACGCCACCACTGCAGTGCTCTTACCCAGAGCCTTGGCTGCATTCCACTCTGAGTTCTGTCTTAATAACTTCATCTCTAGGACTACAAAGATTCATAATCAGTTCCTATCCAAGTGCTGAAATTAATTTTGTGGAAATCCATCTCTATATGTTACAATGCTGGCTATTGAAGCAATCTTGAAAGCAGACACCATGTGGGGTGAAGGAAGGAGGGGAGCAGGGAGAGAAAAAAAAAAAAAAAAAAATTTTGGCCCCAGCTCACAGAAATCAAGCTGTGTTCTGTGACGCTCTCAAAAAAAAGAGGGTGGTCTCCTCCCCACCAGAAGTCACGCAACAGGAACAGATACCCTCACCAAGCTTCTGTCTGTGCAGTTCTCTGTTTCCTTACCTCAGAGGAGAGAGGAGATTCCTCTCTTGAGAGTATAAACAGGTGAAAAGGTTTCTATTCATAATAGAATCTCTGATGGTTACAACAAACTTAAATGTCTCTGTGATTTTAATGTCAAACTTCTGCTCCTTGTTCAATGGAGAGTTCTGAAAAGTCTTAAATTAGGTACATATAGCAAGTTTTTAAACTCTTTCACTTCTCTAAGGTGGTATCTCAAGTCTCTGAATAGGATGTGTCAAAACTTGTGTGGGTCTTAGCAACCACAGTGGGCCATCTGAATACACTGAATATATTTACTAGCAGTGGTTTACAAGATGTAAGTGAAGATTTGATCTGATTCCATTATTTTTTTACATCATTATATTAGAAAACCATGTAGAAGTGCCCCTGCTCCAGATTTCTTACAATTTCAAAGGCATTTTGAGTAACAGCCATTTGGGTAACATAACAATTCTGATTAATCCATGACTTCTACATCTGTGCAGGAAGAAACAGGGAATATTAAAGAGCATGAGATGCGAGTCAGTATTCACCACTGAGCACGCGAGTGATGCCTTGTTCCACTGAGGCTTAACATTAACTGAGATACTCAGAAGTAATCTAGAAAAAAATCTTAATTTCACATTCCTACTGGATGAAAACACTGATGCCATGCAGATGGTGCAGAAAACAAAAAGGGAGGGACAGTCAGGGGAGCCCTTAGTTTAATTTAAGGTCCTATTTTTACCTCCATAGTTGATGTATACACAATAGTCTTCATGTGGCTCTCTGCACACTTCTCTGCTTATTTCTGCAACTGGTCTTGACAGAACAAGTCTGTGGTTGGCAAAAACTCATGGTCAAATGTCAATCTTCTTATGTACACATGCACACAAGTATGAAGATGAACAAATGGATTTTGCTTATTAGCTTATTGATTTGAAATATGGCTGATTCAGGATAGAAAGAATGCCCTTGCCTCAGTAAATGCTATGAAGGACAGTATTTTCCAACTCTGTTCCTTTCCATAACTAAAACGAGCAATGGTATAAGGCAAAAAAATTTCATTTTTCGTAGCAAATGTTTTGGTCAGACAGAAAACAATTAGTGTCAGAGATGTTGCAGTTTACCTTGGAAAGAACATTATCAAACTTTAATACAGTAGTGATCATGTCTTTTTAAATATTTCATTTCTCATGAAACTGTGCCAGGTACTGACAGTGTCTGCCGGTGTCCGACTGACACACTGCAGTGGTAATAAATGGGGCACTGTATGTCTAAGCTCCCTAGCTGAGATATGACATTAACTCTTGACCCTCAAATGAAAAGAAAACTCGGTATCTCCTGTTACTATTATAAATGTTGACTTTAGTATTCATTATTAAAGAACACATTTCAGCCTCATTCCACACTGCATCATGCGATGTATGGATCTATAACAGTTTTCACTGGTACTGTTTCTTTTCACTTTGTCTGCATCTGATAAGCCAGAAACCTTGGGGACTGAACCAAAACACAAGCATTACTGAAGAAACAGGCCTGGGAGCTTTTCTGCTTCATCTTATGACACCATGCTTGTGTAATGTTATAGAGTAATACAGCCTTGATTTTATGGCATATGAAATACGAATACATTTGAATTACATTTTTATATTCCATACACAAAGTATGCACAAACCCCACACTGAAGTAATCATTAGTTGATATGTCTTAGGCCCTCTTCTGGGCCACTTCATAATCAAGATGAGCAGTTATAGTTTCTAGTGACAAACTTTTAGCTCAAACCACAGAAAACTAGGCTTGTCTGATCCAGAGTTCCTTATCTCCCTCTCTAACACACAAGACAAAAATATGGTTATTAGATATACCATTCAAAGGCAAAAAATTGCCTTTCAAAAGTACCCACTTTGAAATTTGGAGAAGAAAATTTGATGAAATTAAACCAGCCCCTGTTACTTCATTGCAGAGAATTCAGAGTTTAATCCATGAATAGCACAATTACAGGAATTACTTATGAAAACTCTATTTTAAAGTCTTCTAAGTCTGAGAAATAGACACCAAAGACATCCATTTTCTTATGAGTGAAATGGACGCAAAAATTTGGAACTGAAAGGGTGTGTTTCAGCAACCAACCTGAGAATGTTAATTTTTCTGTTTAGGATTACATTTTTGTGAATGTCTTTATCACAGATAGCAGGTACTGCCTGGCTGCTGATTTGTGACTGCTGTCCTTGATGGCACTGTAGAGGTTAGAATAGCTATGGAATTAGACATAGGAATTAGACATATGTTTAAATTAAACCCAAATTTTTATTGTCTCTTAACTATTGCCATCTAATCTCAGATGAGAGATAAATATAATCTGGTTTCTACTGAACAAGTCTTTAATGATAATTGCTGTAGTTCTCAGCTGAGGCCAGACTTTTGCTACTTTGATCATCTCCGTGTTGCAGGTAATACTCCAGAAGAGCCCAGGAAACATGGAGATCAATTTTTATTCTGTCACCAAAGGGATGTCCTTAAAAATCCCAGACTGGACTGGGTCAAATGTTTAGCCAAGAGAATAGTCTCGTTTGCTGTGATACACCTGTCTTGGCACAACAATAGAAGGCCAATCCTTGTGTGCTAATCAGGCTGGAAACCCAAGTAGTCACAGGAAATATCACCAAGTCCATGTGCAGAGCAGTTATACCTGTTCACCTGTGGAACAATTGCATTAATCTATGTAATTTACAGAGGCATCTAGAAGGTGCTTAATTACACTACATAAAATTAAGGCAAAAAAGGAGCATTCATCACCCATGAATTTGTGAACTGTGCTACCATTTTAAATGAAGTTGCTTTGTACCTTACAATGAGTTTAAGAAAGCACAGAAAAGACTGGTCTGAAAGAATGTGACAAATAAATGCAACATGCATAAAGGTGACCTTTTCTATAATACATATTGGTTTATCTTCTCTTCTTCAGGCAATAGAGAGATTTTTCTAGTTCCTTACACTTATTTGTAACATAAACTGGTCCACGGGAACCACACCAGACAACAACAGGATTAGAGCCAAGATACAGAAATGAATCCAGGCTGAAATAAGCTGACAATGAGGAAATAAATGATCCTGGAGAGGTAAATCCTCAGGACCACATTCGATTCTTATACATCTTTGCATAGAGAATTTGTGTGCAATTAGTGGAGATATTCTAAATGTTTCATACCTTTATTTTTTTCCTGGGTATGCTTGGAAAAAATGATGATACACAAACAGAAATTTATCAGTGTCACTAAGTCAGATTGCTGCCCTTCTAACCAGGAATTAGTCCCACTAATGTCAAAGGGCTGATGGATGTCTTCAACAGCAGTAAAGAGTTCACAGCCTTGCCCACAGAAATAGGCTCTTAAATCAGAGCATGTTCTTATCTTTGAAGCTTGAGTAGCCAATGACTCTTGGGCTGTTCCTGCTCATCAGCTGAGAGCTATCTGGATCTGCAGTTAGCCCTTACAATTACAATTCTCATGAGTATTTCCCCTGCTGTCATCAAATCTGTCACAGATTACTCTTCTGGGCTTTATATGGCCGTGGAGCTGGTAATTGCTCTCATGCTGACTGCAGAGGCGTGGGTGAAGATTGCTCCAATATGAGACAGAGCAGCTCAGCAGAGCTCTGCTCTGCCAAAGCATAGAACACCAAAGTAATGTTACAGTTTCCCTGACAGGGATTTTCTTGCCAGTGCACCAAGACCACAGTCGGCCTGCCAGTCTGTTCTCATGAACCCCCACCTTCCCATTTCCATCTCTCGTTTGTATCATGAATTCTTTAGTGAAGGGAATAGTGTTCTTCTCCTCTTAATACACCTGACAAGCACAGGGCTTTAAACACCACACAAATTCAAATTGTGAATGATAATTTGTGAATATGTTGTTCTCTAACACAATCACTGAGAGCAAAATTGCAGTAACTTGAACCTGTCACACATCACAGAGAAAAGGGCATTCATTTTTCAATCACTGTATCTTTGAGTGAACTCTACTGATTTAAAATGCCAGCCTTCAGAGTTATATTCTCTACAGAAACTTTTCAGTGTGTAATTTCACCTTTGCAAATGCAGTTTGGGAGTTTGTGAACCAGGGTCACTTTATTCTGCTGAGTACAGCTAAAAACCGTAACAAAGTATTGGAGTGTTACTGCACTATTGCTCAATTATTTTGTATTTCTTGCAGCAAAGTGTAGTGAATCATGTAAAACACATTGTTTTGTTTTGCTTTGGAAGACACATTTCTTACTGAATGATGTGTGCATAAAATATGTTGGAAACCAAGATGTTATTCCGCAATGGGACTCCATTTTTAATGGGAGCTTCTAGGGGGTGCACTAATATTGGTAATAAATAACAGGAACAAACCCAGTCTACAAGCTTAGCTACACCACTGGTTTTAGAGTCACAAAAATAACTTAAGGGAGATGAAGTACCTTCAAGTATGTTCAATAGTTTGCTCTCTCCTGTCATTGTGAGTTAATGACTCTTTCAATTAGGAATTGGACTGAGTTCACCAATTCATGACACAATACCATCTCCTCACAATGATGGAGACAACCAAATGGTTATCAGATATTGGCTGATTTGTAATTGTTAATACAGAGATGAAGATGCCCTTCATTCTAACATGGTCTCATAAATAAAAATGGAGATAAAAGAGGTAACCTAGTGTTCTTTGTTTTTTTTCTGAATGATTTTGTTTCTCTAATAACCAAAACAAAACCAGTTTCAATTTGTTTTATATAAAAGTCATCCACAATAGCAACATAAATTTGATATAATAGACTCCACAATGATTAATAAGCATTCAATATTTGTGTGGGGTTTGTTGCGTGTCGCACTGTAGGTTGAGGATTTGTTCTAATGAAGTCTAGTTCCCCTGCCATTGTTAACTTTCTTTATACTTAAGCCACTTAGATTCTGATTTTAAAAATCCTGGTCACATCACTAATGCCTAGATCTGAATGCTTTCCATATGAGGAAAGAGCAAATACATTAGGATTCTTAAGCTTGGAAAAAGATGACTGATAGGGGGAAATGACAGAGGGTTTTAAGTCATAAACTATATGCAGAATGTGAACAGAGTGGATATTCACTATATCTCAAAGGACAAGAACTAGCAGACATATAATGAAAGCATTAAGGAGTAAGTGATACACCAAAGTGGAGTACTTTTTTCCACACAACATATAATTACGTCGTAGAGCTCATGGCCACAGGATTTCATGGAGGTAAAAAATATACATGGATGTAAAAAGGGAACAAATTAGTGGAAAGTTAATCAACTGATGTTCCTAAATATGAGTTGCCAGAAAGAAATTTGGATCAGGGAGTGCTGAAACCACTGATTACTGAAAAATTTGCTAGACTGAGATATTTTTGTATATGCCTTTGCTTCTTCCTTTTTTGCCTGCTTGTCTGCTACTGCCCAGTCTCAGACACAAGATGGTAGATGTGGAGCACCTTGGTCTGATAGACCTTCTCCCCTCTACTCTAAATGTCCCACAGGATGCATGTCACCTCATCCATCACACTTAGATACGTACTGTGTAAATGCCTATGTGAAAGTTGTCTTCATAGTCAGATAGGAGCAACAGACACTCCTGGAGTACAGAAGTTTGGACTGTTTCAGGCATCTGTATCAGAGAGGAATTAATTGAAATGTAAACATACGTGTTTCTACCCATCAACACTAAAGAAAACATAGATGACTATCTTAAATGAGGGTATGTATTATACAGATTAGATCACATATGTGTGAATCCTATTACTATATCTTTATGCAGAGGACAACAACAAGATTTTTTCTTCTAGCCCTCATATTTGTGCCTTATTCCATATTCAACCAGTGGAGTAAGTTACTATAGAAAATGAAAGAAAAAGCATCTATCTCAATATATAACTCTTCATCAAAATTATCATAAAGAAGAATCCATAATCTGGTCCAATTTTTATAAAACATCTACACATGGTCTTCAGTTCCACTGAAATTATTAGATTTAAGAATGTGTTTAAGATCTCTGTTGAACTGGGACCAGAGTGAAATATGGTAGAATGAAAACCACCAAAATATCTGGGACATTAAAATATAGTTCAGTCCCATTAATAGTAAGTCTCTGTTTCAAGTAGAGCTGATCTGACAAAAGAGAAGCAAAATTACTCCAGTATATAAAAAGGGTTTCAACTGTGCTGTTAAATTCTGATATAAATTATTAAATCCCACAGAGATTTTTTAGATCAAAGGAACTTGGTACTTTCATTATGTAGCCACTTCTACAGAGAAAAGAAATTGCCAAATATCCTGCAATGCAGATGTGAAAATATGATCTTTTAAAGCAATTGTGACTTTCTTGCTTTCCCATTTATTTTTTTTGTATGCATCTAAAAGCTCTTCACATGTACTACAGCCAGCTGCAGAACCAACGTATAACACAAAAACCTAAAGTGTGCTTCAGATGTTGCCCATGTACATGCAGCTTGCAATTTTGGAGTGAACTGGGGAGGTACCAGAAGACACTAACAGACTTTTTCTAATTACAAATTTAACCATTTCCACGTGCTCCTCCAAAAAGACATGCTGCAGGTTTAAAGACACAGTCGAGGATATACATTTCCATCCTCAATTCCCCTGAATAAAAAATTGATCTGCCTCTCTAATTTCTCAGCCATCCGCATCTCTAGTTTCTCAGGCATCCAGACACCAAATTTTTTTTTAGAGGAAAAGATATAGAATCATAGAATCATTAAGGTTGTAAAATACCTCTAAGATCATTAAGTCCAACCCTTAACCTGGCACCACTGTATTCACCACCGAATCATATTCCCAAGTGCCACATCCACTCGCCTTCTGAATACATCCAGGGATGAGTGTTCCACCACTTCCCTAGGTAGCCTGTTTCAATGCTTGACCACCCTTTCAGTGAAGAAATTTCTCATCATATCTAAACTAAACATTCCCTGCTGCAACTTCAGGCCATTTCCCCTCTTCCTGTCACTTGTTACGTGGGAGAAGAGACCAACACCCACCTGCCTACAACCTCCTTTCAAGTAGTTGAAGAGAGCAATAATGTCCCCCCTGAGCCTCCTCATTTGGGATATTTTATTTTTCTGAATTAGCAACACGACATTTTTACACCTTCTGCTTAGTATAAACCAAGGGTAAAAAAAAGTCATTTGACACTCTGAAGAGAGACACTCAATTGACAACATGGAATTTTAACTTCGTGTCATTTTCTTTAACTATTATTTACTGGAAAACACAAAATAGGCCTTTAACTGAGGAAACAAAATCTGTGACTCCCTTTTTCTTAAGAAGCCCTAACCATTAAATTACACAGTTACATCTTATTTCTTTTCTTCTAACTCACTCTTGAGGACAGTAAATCTTGTATCCATTTCCCTATTGGAGAGGTAGGAGGTGCCTCTGCTCTCCACCATTAACCCTCTTGACATAAATTCTGGTTGTCATTCACCCTCCTGGGAATGAGGAAATATGGGTCTGATCCCCTCCGTCTGAGGAAGGAAGGGAAATCAGTTTCCTCGCTTCCTATGAGAGTGGTGTAAATGGTACATTATTATATTAAAAGCCACCTCTGCAATTACTTACTGATCCAATATCCACACATTAGGGCTTGTCTCAGATGGATTTTTTTAAGTCATCATCTTTCTATGCATTAGATGCACTTTAAAAGGGCCATAGGACATCAGTCAAAGGCTCAGATGAGGAAGTAGCTTTTTGCCTCGATATTGATTAGGTTTAGATAGAAAGTAAACACTGAGGCATCAGCTCACTTCCCTACTTGATTCAAGCTGTCCTAATTTGAGACGTTCTAAAGTTGCTGGGCATACACAAATACCTACCAAAAAAATTCTGTGCCCTTCAAGACTGGAAGAAAAACCTCTACAGGATACTCAGGCTTGTGCAAAGGCACAAGACATGTCTGTTAACAAGCCTGAAATAATCTCTGAGTGTCTCAGGTTAGGGCTGTTTCCAACTAAATATGAAGTAGAAACAGACCCCAGAAGTCAATTGGAGATTCAACATGGAAGTGTGGGATTTGGAGGCATTGACATGAAGTTTATTCATATTGCAGTTTTCAGCCTTTGTACTTCAGCTTCGCCTATATCCCAACTCAAGTATCTTAGAATTAATAAAATATAAATTTCTTTGGGGATCTGAACTTTACCTACTAAGCCAAGCACTACATTTGCCTTTCATTGCTCAGCTGCAGTACTTGAAGAACATACTAAGGAAGAAATTGTCTATCAGGAGCAAACTACCAGGTTACACAAGTCTGTGCAGGGTTGATAGTTCACTATGAGCTATGGAGCCAAGATTCTGCCAAAGTTTTCTTCTTGCTCTAGTTATTCTGAGCATGGATTCACAGACCCAAAAGGTCATGAAAGGTCAAGGGACAACCTTAAACATAAGCTCTCTTATATTTCTCTACAGTCCATAAACTCTAAACTTTCCTGATGACATCTGGCATATCTTACTTACTCTTTCTTACTGTACAGAGGGTCTCTTCTCTCTATACTATATACAATTACTGATCTTGTTAAGCATGTGAATTCATAATGTCTGAAAATCATTCTTGCTTATCTGTATTGCTTCACCTAAATAATACTTCCAAAAGTCAAGTCCTACATTTATTCAAGGCACTGAACTTGCGAAGCATAAAATTTCTAAACAGGGAATGTTGGCATTTCTGAGGTCAGCAGCAAAGATTGGTTTGCAAATCTAACTGAAGTTTTGATTTGCTTCAGTGCCATGCAACAGTTTGGCTTTTAAAGCATCAAATTGCTTTTTAATACATTTAATTAAACTTCTAAGACTGCTTGGCAAGCTTAAATTCCACTTGTTGCAATCAACAACGTGGTGATTATTTATAATTTCATGAAGATTGCTTCCATCTGTACTTCAGTGCAATTAGGGAGTTTATTCATAATTCATTAATTTTAAAGACATGTACATAAAACATGATTCTGTGCTCTAACTTTATGTGTTACAATTTAATGACACTTAAGAATATCTTACAACTGACAATGTTTGAACAAAGTAATGATTTATAAAAGCAGAATCGAATTTAGCAGCCAGAGTTAGAATTAGGCCTTGTGGCTCTGGGTTTCATGTTTGGTTTTGCAACATACAAAGGGAGCAAAGTCTTTTTCAAGGCTAATTGTTACATCTGTCCATTTGTGATATAGACTTAAGACAGTTTCCAAGTATTAGAAAGTAGGAATGCAGGGAAAGGGTGAGAAAGAAGAAAGGTAGATTTGTTCACCTCTTCCTGTCCAGAAATTCTTGCATTTTCTCAAGAATCTCAATATGGCACACAAACAGCATGAAGAGCTGAAGAATGTGGATCTAGTCTAGTGTGGTTTTTCCTGTATTTTCTGATGGATAACACCAACTGTGATGCAGAGACAATCCATACTTACAGTAAACTCTGTAGGCCATGTTGGATGGGGTCCTGAGAAACCTGATCTAGTGGGTGGCATCTCTGCCTGTTGCAGTGAGTTGGAACTGGATGATCTTTAAGGTCCCTGACAACCCAAACCATTCTACGATTCTATGAAATATGGCTCAGGATTAAATAAGCAATTTTTATAATATAGTCACAGATTTAAAAAAATAATCGACTTGGGGTTCACATAATAACTGAAATATTACTTTTAATATCATCTCACATTTAGTGCATTTTCTCTGTGGTCATCTTCAGGAAAATAAATCAGATGGAGTGCAAAATTTCAAGACCGAGCACTTCAGTCAACATTCAAGTGAGTGGCAAGATAGCTAAATGTCAGCTTGTTACAAGACATTGAACTTCTGGTGTAAGTTCTTTACTAGATGCTCCTCGATCTACTGGTAAAGAACAATGTATACATAGGATAAAAATATACCAAACTTCTTGAAGAAGGCAATGACAAATGATGAAAGTAGTCATCTTTCATTTTGTCGGATTTTGCTCACCCTTATCCCTCATCCTCATCCCTCACCCTGCAGAACTTCTACTCACTCGGTTTGGAGCACTGTGGGCCAATTTTGCAAGAGACTTAAAGTTTTGTGAATCTTGTTTAACACTGAGTGCATCTGAAGGACAGTTTAGACACTTACCTACTTTGCTGCATCAGTTTCAGGACAGAAATCAAGATGCACATCAGGGCAGATGGTCCAAGTGAGCATCTAGAGAGAAACACAGCTGACACTGAACAAGCCCAGAGGCTTCAGGGAATCCCAGTTCATCAGGAACAGGGTCAGTATAGACTGTCCAGCCTCGGTTTTGTAAGATGGAGAAAAGCTGTTCAACCTTTACTCCCACTCCTTTCAACCTTACTAAAAATATAGTTTTCTACCATGGTGATATGTTGCCACAATATTTGTTCACACCAGCCTAGAAAGCTGAAAACTCATTTCAGTGACTAATTTGGAATCTTGAGTTTAATAAAACTTACCTCTCATGGAATTAGTGCCTATTCCTGGGTCACATCTGTAAATTCTTAATTGCAATATTTGTGTGGATGTGTTATATATTAACATGATTTGCTCTGTGATCTATTCATCCTGAATTTCTTCAATATGGGTGAAATTGTCATTTGTTCCCATGGTGTAGACTAACAGCACAAATGAAGTTCTTATGATATATCTATCTTATAAAATAGAATACCATGCATGTCAAAATATTTAAACATAATCAGACATGGGCCCTTACCCAAATCCAAATCATTGCTAGAGTTTTGGAAAGTATTAATGCTTTATCTCTCCAAAGCTCTAAAATCAGTCCAAATCTTTATCTGAACTCATCCCATAATGTACAACTTTGAGTTTAATGTAACACAGACAAGGAGAGTGAGATTATTTACTGGTATAAATCAAAACAGTGGTACAGATGGAACATGGTCTAAGAACACACTTCACGAAAAATCAGCAAAATTATTACGTGTCCAAGCACAAGTTTTACACTGAGTAGTTGTTGCTGTGCTTGAAAAAAAGTTCTTTGGCCACAATTTCACACTAAAAATATATGTTGTAGTGATTCCTGTAGATTGAAAAGGCCAAAAAAAGATGCAAGAGGGTTATTAAATATAAAATACATTTTTTGGCACTTAAGTATTACAAACTGACAGTAAATTTGGAGAAAATAAAAGTATGCTGACATAAATAAATTCAGGAGTTAAAGAATTGATTACAGAGATGGCCTGTAATACTTAGATATGCTCAGCTTGTACAGATCATTGCAAAATAAATTAAGCTTACTTTCCAAGAGTTGGAAATAATTAAGCCAGTTCAAAACATATTATTTTGTGTTG
Source organism: Lepidothrix coronata (assembly GCF_001604755.1). Lineage (NCBI taxonomy): Eukaryota > Metazoa > Chordata > Aves > Passeriformes > Pipridae > Lepidothrix > Lepidothrix coronata. The sequence continues at coordinate 1,353,795 of NW_016690200.1, forward strand.
TATTAGAAGGTAATCCTTATGAATTTCTGTATTTGTTTGCAGAGATTTCAGGTGAACAACAATAACCACAATCTGAGTCTGTAGTATGCCACCCGAGAAATTTCACCTGAGACTTTAAAACTGACCTTGATTCAACAATTAATGATATACTACTGACAACAACAACTCATTGATACAAACCAAAAATAGATAATATATTCCAGTACAGTATCTCCTTTTTGTTTTCTTTACTTTTTCAAACAGAGCAAACTCTCTGCCTGGCTCATACTCCAGTTGTCCCTTGAGTGCTGCAGGTCAAGCGCTTTTTTCCTGTTTCCATACAACCACAGTTGTCTTTGAGCTATAGCACGTGGGTATAAAACCCAGGTGATACAACACTAAATGGCAGTCACTGTTTGGCACTGCGGTCAGTGGGTCAAGACACAATTTCTTTTCCATGTAATTTCTTGGCTGCCACAATTGTATATTTTCTCTGGCTGCTACATAACCTGGACATACTGATTTAATGACTTTTCCCTAAGAGCAAAAGCCACTGTTATATTCAGAAAAATGGCTATATATTTAAAGTTTCCTTACATCAATATTATGACAGTACCCACATTGTTTTATAGCCCCATGCTGACAAGCCATTAACTTTGTTTACATTAGAGCATGGCTTAAGTTGGAATTTGGAGTTGGATTTCAAATACCCCAATATCCACAGATGTTAGGAGAGGGGTCCTTGGTTTAGCTTATTGAGGAACAGAACAAAATTTGGCTCTGGATCTAAGTGTGATTTTGAATTTATGCCAACCTTGAGGTGTTTTGCATCAGAAGCTTAAAATACTGTTCTTCCAGAACAGGGGGCTCTATTTAAAGGATGTTATTTTTAAGTCCAAATGACACTGCAGAGTGGGCAAATACCTTCTAAACAGTGGGAATTCTTAGGGTCTCATACCTAATTTTTCAGCCTGTACTACATATTTAGAAGAAAAACAATTTTACTTCAGTGAAATTTCTCTTGATACACCATATTGTGACAAGAGTTGAGGGCTATATGGGAAATTTGGCTTCAGCTTCTGGTTCTGTCACAAAGATTGTTAAGCTACCTCATGATGTCTAGTCTCATGATGGAAGAAGAATAATTCTATTATAGAACCCTACAGTTTGGTGAAGACAGACATTTGGATGGTAAAGTGATTCTTGCCTGCAGAGACAAGTACCATAGAATGGGACTGTTTCATGAGCATGCAGCCAAACCACCCAAAATTAATAGGCAAATCTTCAAGTCCAGAGCTTACTAGCTCAGGCTAGTATTGCTCTCACGCAGCTTGGTAGCTTTCAGATACAAGCTGGGATGCAATCTGCCTGTTCTGCTCAGACTTAAGGAGGGCACAGCAGACTTGGTTTATCTGCAACTACCAGCGTGCATGAAAGTGAGCACCAAGAGTGACAGAAGTACAAGATCATTTCTCTTTACAGTGTTTCAGTCAAACAGCATAATTAAAAAAAACCCCAAACCAAACAAACAAAATAAACCCAAACAAATCAAAACTATGTAAACACCAAATATGTAAAAAAATCATCCCCCGAACTTCAAATCATATACAAGAATAGGATTTCACTATTTTCATCACTTTTTTTCCTGTTACTGACAAGGTGTCATTCAGCTATGTCTGACAAGTATGTCCTCATGTCAGGATAGACTCTAAACAAAGCACTGAATTTCTTTCTTGGAGAAAATAAACAGTCATAGTCTGTATTTCTCACTTTGAAAAACAGGTCCATCTGATGTTTGATGGCTACACTTCAAAGACATCCCTCATGAACCTTTTTCCATGTGGCTACATGTGTGGTATTACAGAGATGAATAGGCCAGAACCTAAGAAGTGGGAAACAGTGCCTTAAAATTTGCTCTGTGAGCAGAGATTTATGGAAGATCAGAAGACTTTATAAAGTAAATAATGTACATTTCACAAATATATACAATGTACAGACTATTTACCAAGAAACTTGAAACGGCTGTCTTGGAAACGTTCCAGTTTCTAAAGTAATCTGGTTATCAGGTTTTCAAAAAGATCCAATATATATGACACTGACAAAACCAGATGAAATGCATTTTTTCCAGAAGGAGCAGGGTATTAATAGGAAGTGCAGTTTTTAAAGCAATTACAAACACTCTTTTAACTGGCAAGTTGTCCCAAGTAACTTAGAGAGGAGAAAAAAAAGAAATCTGGTTTGGAAATCAGCTTACAATGCACACATGCATAAATCTATTTTAAAAAAGGCCTGGAGAATGGAGACCAGAGCAGAGATCCCCAAAAATCCTCTGAATTATCTGTCTCAGTTAATGACAGAAGCCACTAACCTGTGCTGAGGGACAGGGGTGTCTGGGCTGAGACCCTTCTAACCAGTCCAGGCTCCTCAGGCAAAACAGAGCTTCTTTGCATGGACTCTCCATTTCCCACTAAAAATTAGAGTAAAAAGTTGTGTGATGACAACAATATTGAGTCTATACTCTGTGTGTGTATTGACAATTCTTCTTATTTTCCTTAGTGCTTTACATTATTATATTTAACCTGTATTATTATTGCTTTTTTGTTTGTTTTTTTTTTTAAATCAGATATTAAAATCACCTCAAATGTAGATCTTCAGTTGAATTCAAATATACAGATTTGTTAAAATAACCTTTTATTTTCTGCATCCCAACAACGATAAGAAAAAGGGAAAAGGTATAGGGGACTGAGAAAGTTGAAGTGGAAAGAGAAGTTGGAGGGAACAGGGGGAAATTTTTGAAATATCAGAAAACATCTTTACAAGATTATCTCAATGAAATCATAGTGCTCCAAAATAATAAAATATTTTGTTTTGAAATGAATAAAATTGAGGAAAAAAACCTTAAAAATTAAATTAAACATGGAAAATCTTTTAAATGAAGCTAAAAATATACCTCTTACCTCAAAAAATTGAAAAAACTAGAACTAAAATTTCAGATTGCCCTTAGTTGTTCCAAATTGTTCCAAAAACACTTTTTGGAAAATACCTGTTTTGGAAAGACTTCCAGTAGTTTTCTTCCTTTTCTCCCTTCTCTTGACTTGCATGGTTATTTTTTACAGTTTTGACACTTTTTCATAGGCACTGAATTTAGGCTACCAGTCTATTTCATCGGCCTCTCACAAATTTAAAGCTTTTGGGACTGAACTTATTAATTTTGTTGCAGTAGTCTAAAAGACAAATGTGATTTAAGTTTAGTGCACTTTGGAAAATCAAAGGAAGAGAGGTGTAGTCAAACTCTTACTTGTTCTAAGAAAGCTACTCCCAAACTGACTTCTTCAACTATGGACCTGTATATCAAACTTACATGAGATGAAAACTGGTTTTAAGTGTAAAGCCCCCTGTTCCTTAATGATTTCTGACTATCAATCTCTTGAGTATAACACCAAGTGCTGTTAATTGGCTAATCTAATCAGCTCTATGCAACAGCACTGATTCACAGTAGCTGAGGATCTGATTCATTCTCCTTCACTTAAATACCTCCCTGTCCCATGTCTTCTGAACAACTGCAAGGATGACATCATTTTGTTTCTCTGGAACAGCTGAAGATTCTTCTCTGCTTGGAATGCTAACCCTTTGGATACTTTGCTGTTAGGTTTGGGATTATGGACAACACAGAGGGATCATTTATCACTTCAATAATTCATCCCAGTTCTTGCCCAGTGAAAGCTGATAGTTCCAGTGCTAACTCACTGAATTTGCATTTGCATGTCATAAACTCTTTAGTTAACCCTTGGCAGGAAATTCCTAAACGAGTGAAAAATAAGTATCCAGAACTGGGCCAACTTTCTAAATCATTTAGTTTTTATTTAGTCTTATGTGGAGCAGTTTAGGGCAGTGGAGTTGTTTAGCCTGGAGAAAAAGAGACTCAGGGTAGATTTTATTGATCTCTACAACTACTTGAAAGGAGATTGTAACCAGGTGGGGATCGGTCTCCTCTCCCAGGTAACAAGAGATAAGACAAGACAAAATGGTCTCAAGTTGTGCCAGGAAATGTTTAAATTGAACACTAGGAAAAATTTCTTCACTGAAAGGGTGGAAGAGGCTGTCCGGGGGAGTTGCTGTCCAGGGGAGTCACTCTCCCTGGTAGTTTTCAAAAAATGTGAAGATGTGGCACTTGGAGACATGTTTAAGGGGTGGACTTGGCAGTGCTGGGTTAATGGTTGGATTCTATGATCTTACAGGTGTTTTCCAATCTTAATGATTCTATGATTCTGTGCCTTCAACTGTTTCCAGGTAGACATGTCAAGAAAGCCTATGATCCTATTTTTATGCTATCAAACCAACAAACATGTCACTTCAGTGTCAGATGGTAATTTTTTAACTGTCGCAACCTAAATATCAAGTGACCAAACAGCTTTATGAAAGATACAGAGGCACTGCACTGAGCCAAAATTAGGTCCTAGGCTTCTGCAAACCTCAGGCACACCAATGTATCCTTAAACTTTTTTTTTTCTTTTTCTTTGAGACTGAAACATTTAGTTTTAACTGTACAGTCATAAGAAATACAGAATTCATTCTGCAAAGAGTTAAGAAAGTAACATAATCTTAAAAAAGGTCATATTTTTGTAATGCTATAATAGTTCAAATCATAATAAATTCCATCTGGCTTTTGGAAAAATACATCACCACTGAAACTCAAAATAGCCAGATAGAAAGAATGGACTATGGGGTGTTAGTGAAAACACAGCTTAACAGTTATGGACCAGGTTTGATCTTGGATACGATTTGTGACGTTTATGGACCTGCACAGTAGCTCTTGTTCAGCATCACACAGTACAATACACCTGGATGCCTGACAGTAGGATATGTCCCCAGCATGCAAAACAAGACACCCATTTCCCCACGTGTTTGCATTTCTCCCTGTGTGTATTTTTCAGAAAAGTACTCAGGCAAGTATAAAGACACTTTCACAGAAAGCTGTTTTCCCCTCCAGTGAGCGCACATACCTGAAAGTAGAAGCTGACACGCATAATGTACAAGAGAGATTATTTGCAAAGACTTATTGAGGAACAAAAGACACAATGCAGGATTTTCACACTAATATGTGCTTGATACTTGTCTCATATAAACACATGTATAAATATATAAATTAAATCAACTAAAAAAAATAACCTTTTTAACAGTAGTGATTCCCAAGAACATCACACTCATGCTGTTATCTACATTACAGAACTAAGTACTTAGCATGGCTTATATATGTTAGCAGTATACGAGATGAAGTGAAAAAACCCTCTATGTTTCAAAGAAGTGAGAAATACATCTTCTGTCCAGTAATTAAAAATGGAAAACTGTCACCAATTTAAGTCTTTCAACTCAGTGTTAGATTTTTTACATTTCTTCTTTAGGCTTAACCTGATATTTAGTTTAGTGACTTTATTCCTTAATTTATTCTTTCATTAATTGCACAGTGATTTAGTTATCATGGGCCAGATTCAACAGAGATGTAAACCAGTGTCATCAGTAGCATTATAATAGCTTGTATTTGACTGCTTATGATCATATTAAAGGTTGCCCTTGAAGTAGGTTGAAGTAAAACCTGCCAGCCAAAATACATATTTTTCTAGGACTGATGCTAAAAAAATAAGGAAACTCCAGTCTGGAAATGCTTTTGTTTCTGCATATCCTTGGCATGTCTTTCCTTTTACCTTGTCTCCCCTTGCAAACTATCACTGTATATCTTCTCTGAGCAAAACAGTAAAAAAATTCAGGCACATTTCAATATGTAATATGTAGCTATTGGGAAAAAAGTAAGATGCAAGTATTTTTGTTTACTGTATCTTTGGTGTCTCTTCTCTAATTATATGTTTTCATGAAATAAATACAGGTGTAAATTCATGGTCATGTTCTGTTAATAATTATCCAGTGCAAACACCATTGACTTCAAGGGGGCACACTCAACAGCAAGCAAGATTTAGTGTATGCACTGTCAGAATACTGTAAGCAAAGTAGCAGGTACATGTAGAAAACATTTTTCCTCTGCTGAAATCTCTTTTGCAAAAAGGGGTGTCGTCTGTAGGATATAAAAGTATGAGTCTACAGAAAACAGTGTCAAGAGTTTTACACAAGACAAACCTTCCCCTGTAGAAGCCTGAATTATCTTGGAATTTTCAATAACCTCAAGTCATGTTGACAGGGTCAAAATGGAAATTTAACTTTTAAGTCTAAAGATGTTTGGTTTAATTTTCACCTTTCATCTCTGTCTCTTTTTTCCAGGAGTATCATAACCACTGGAAAAAAAAGGAGCTGCTTTGAAGGAAAGTGTGTCCCTTGTAGCAGCCTGAGGACCAGGTGTCCAGCCAACGCAAAATCGTGCAAATTCTCTGTCAATAGAGATGTATTCATTTGCATGGACTGAATAGCTGGCCCTTCTCTGAGTACTGAGAGACAACCTGGTGAGATATCGTGTGAGAGTGTTCTGCCACGGCTGGTGCAAAGCTGTGCATGTGTCAAACACATTGGGTTCATACGTGCCCTCATGGTTGTCTCCACTGAAATATCTCCCACCAACTTTAATGCACTCTGTGTGTGTGAGATCTGGATATTGCACTGCTGGCAACAGAAGAGAGTCAGACTGCAGTGCTGCTTGATGTAAATCCTTACATCATTTTCTATCTCTCAGCATTGTTTCCATCTATCTGTTGAAGACAGAGTTACTAATCTCCAATATTTCTGGGTAATAAAAAATAGACAGTTTTTGGTCACTCAAAACAGTCACACAGATGAATGTTTCTGGTAATAAAATAACAGAATTTAAGATAAGAATAGGAAGTTAATATAAATTTTCACAGAATACCGACAACTACCAGAAGAATATGGAAAATCATGATGAATTTTTACATGTGGGATAAATGTACGGTCCTCCACATATGTAGAATTTCATTCAACTCTTGGAAAAGAAATTCAAGAAAAAATAGCCTAACTAGACTGGTTTCTGATAAAGTAGAAATTAAAAATAATTATTTATTTGCTTTTAGAGTTCTCCTGAGGGAAGCAGACAGTTGATTAATTTTTTTCCTTTAAAAGTTTCTCACTGGAAAGATTGCAACAAATTTAAATGGACCAAGGATGAAGTCCCTTGTTTTTTGTCATGAGTCTCAGAAAAAATATGCATGATTTAAAAAGAAGAAATAAACTTTCTTTTTCCCCACTAGTTTGTGGGTCCATTTGTTTTTCTTTATTTGCCATGGAAAATAAAAATGAAGGTGGCACAGAAGAACAGTGACCCAAACAAATTACACTAATACTGGCAACTGAAAGAAAAAAATAAAATTAATAGAAAAGAAAGATGTGTAGAAAAAGAGAATTGTTTTGAAGGAAAAGGTTATGAATTAAATAGATCCGTTCTGTGACCACAAAAGCTCCTTGTAAATGTGGAAAAAAATTAACAAGAATCAGATAGTTTGTTCTGACATCAGGAGATGGTGATCACTAATTAAAAACATTCTGTGAATCGAGACATCAAACACCTTTGAGGAAGGAAGAGCTAAGAAATTTGGGTTTGGGCTTGTTTTTTTTTTCTCAAGAATGACAAAAATTTTGACGGAGATTGGAGATCCAAAAAGGCACTGCAATAAATTGTAGAGCTGTTCTGGTACTGTTACAGAGGCAATAGACCAGGAGAATGAATGGATAAACGGATGGGTATAAAATTCTGTAGTGACTCAGATGGAATGTCAAACACCAAGACTCAGAAGTTAGTCAATGACTTGGAAAAATATGGGGTAATAGTTTGAAGCCAACTAGATTTGCCCATTCTTTACAGGAAGCTTAGTGGCAAAGCTTGCAGCAGCATTCAGCTTTCCTTCTGTTAACTGCCTGATGGTTCTTTCCTTCATCGCCTCACTCTGGCTCTTTCCTGTGAGGCTCTCTCTGTGCTACTGACCTGAAAGCTGCCTCACTGCAGCAGCCAGAGGAGCCAGAACTACTCCCTAAACTAGGTGAGACACTTTAACACCAAGATAGTCTAGGATAAAGGGAATAGAGTTGCTTTTTAGAAACATCATCTTCACCTCACACCTTAGCTGCAATGAGTCCCAGCTGGGCTCGGATCAAACACTGACACACAGGACATGATTCTCAGCTTGTGTAAGTTGGCAAAAGCCCGTTGACATCAGTGGATCTATACTGATTTAAACCAGCTGAGGAGCTGTCAGGGTTTTCAGTTTATCTTCCTTAAGTTGTGCTTGTTTTAATTACTATGTGTGATACATCGATATGCCTTAGATGGACTGGTTTTAGCTAGACGAGGAGATAACCATCTGGTAACCATGAGAATGCAGTCAGGTTCATGAGGAGCTGTACTTTCAAGGCACCCTCACTTTTGTTGCACATCAATTTCCTTTTAAATCCTTTTCTACTTTACATAGAAAAATGAAGAAAGGATTGAAAACTGTCTCTGCATTTATTAGATTCCAGTGCCATTTGGGATATTTTCTGACTGCATTCAATAGTTTTCCCAAACACCTTGGCCAATTTCTACAACAGAAGAGCATGTTCTTCTAATCCAGGAATTCATTACTGCATGTTTACTGTTGAACTAATTTACTGTCATTCTAGAAATATTTTTCCCCTCTCGAGATGCCTCCCTCAACCTGGAGAAAGAATCAGTGATTTGCTAATGGTACAGCACATAAGATTCATTTTTGTTGATCTTTACCTTGTAAGATGTATTACAGCTGTAGCTCTTGCTGTAGCTGTATTTAATACAAAATGAATTATACCCATATAAATGTATGTTATTCATTTTAATGAGGGCCAGGAGATTTACTGTGGAATTAAAAAATGGGTTTGCTCTAAGTCAACATTTAGAAATCTTCAAAGGATTGTGCACATGTATTAAAAATACACAAATAAGTCTGATTAGAGTCATCCTCTAGGCAAGAAAACAGCCGTGAAGTTTGGAGCCTTGGCTGGTGAAGGGAGGAGACACCTCCAAGTTGGGCACAATGCTGCCTCACTGGGAGCTGTCTGCCTCAAGGAGTTCGACCACAGTGCCCTCAATTGGGTATCAAGTTTCTGAGTACAAAACATGGTGTCTCATTAGAGCAAATCTGTACCTACACAACAAAAGGAAAGACACTCAGGAGTAGTCTGTCAAAAACAACAATTGCAAGCTTGGACCTGAGAGCTCTGCCACCACCCAATCTGTGGTGTGCAAAGCTAGGATGGAGTTACTTTAGTCATTGAAATCTCAGCTCCATGAAAATTTTGTGGGGAAATAAAAAATCAGGCCCACCTCTTTTAAATTGTACCATGCCATCTTTATGCCAGCATTTTCATAACAGATGAGTGTTCATGCAACTCTCCAACGAAAGGGAGGACCTTATGGTTTCACAGTTTCTTTCACCTTGGATGATTTCAACTTACGTCTGAGTTCAATTTCCTGCTCTGTTAGCTGTTTATGCAGTTTACATTAAACAGTCATTGGAATAGGAAAAAAAAAAAAGAAAGAAGAGTTTAGAAACTAGGTCTTCTCTGTGCCCCGAATTTGCGATACAAAGTAACTTCCTTTTTGCTTTTGCTTATTTTTGGCCTGTGAATTGCACACTAGGCCAACTGGAAAACAATGGTTATCCCCTTCCAAAATAGCTAATCTGCCTTTGTGGGTAAGGCAGCCTTCTGGAAAGGAGTTTTGAATCCCTAATGCCAAAATAGACCTGGAACCCAGGTTTCGTACGTGCTAGGAAGCAAATTAACCCTTGGCACCATGGCCTCAGTGCTTTAAAAGAAGGATCCGTCCCTGCTGAACAGAAGATGTTTTGGGCTCCCATTTCTGTATTCCATTTAACAACTGCTTAATGTAAAATGTTTAAACAGGGACCAAGGCAGGAAACAAAATAAAATTCTTCATTTTCAGCTGAAAGACTAAACTTCTTTTAGTGTTTTGCTTGCTGAGCTCATAAATCTTTCATTCCTTTTCTTAATAGCATAATACTAAAAGGAGCGATGCAAGTGTCTGACTGTTCCCAGCTCAGCCACAGAGTTAAGGAGCTTTCCTAGGATGGAGAATTTCTGAATTTGGACCCTTTCAGACTGAACAGGAAATGAAACCCAGCTCTGCATATTCTACAGACGGTGCTCTCACCATTGAGGTATGGCATAAATTCTGATCAATATCTTTCTGGTAGACGCATTTTCTTTATAAAGAAAGTGGCGGCAAGAAGCAAATTTGACCAGGATCCCAACAGCAGTGGCTCATCTCAGAAAACATATTCGTAGGAACTTCCATTTTTCTGGATCACGATTAATGAACAACTCTGCTCAGTCTTGCCAAAACAAACAAATAGGAGAACGCATTTTAAACTTATAGCAACATAAGAAAGACACCTTGGAGGGAAGAGACAGTAAGGATTTTGTCACCTGGTCCTAGTTAACAAACAAGTTTTTCAGAGTCCAAATTACGTTTCAGAGTGTTTATTCTTTCTCCAGATCCCTTTTTTCTTCTAAGTCTGATTGATTTTTACGCATTTACTTTTTTCCTGAAGAAAGACGAAAAAAGTGTTTCACTCCAGTGATACGGGTGATTGCCTGAGTCTCAGGCTAACATGGAAACAGGACCAGAAAAGTAGTTTATGTAAAAATGCACAAGAATTCAACAGTGAAGGAACGATCTGGTGCACTAGGGATTCCTGGATACAAAACCAATACTGGCATGATTTTCATAGCATTTTGGGAATATAAGATCAACAGTTTTTAAAATGTAATTGGCTACTTAGCTGCCTAAATGTCTGCAGGCCCCATTTTTTTATAATCTGGCATTCCCATGTAAACTGGTGCATCTCACTTATCACTGGAAAAACATTTTGCTGTCATACTGGAAGCAAAAAGAGAAATGTTTTTCCCTTCCAGTATTTAAAGAATAATATGTATCTGTTGTTAGTGAAAGCAAAAGAATCGTAGAACTGGTTGAGATTGGAAGCAAATTCTGGAGAGCATCGTGTCCAACAGCCTGCTCTGAAAAGGTTGCTTAGGCTTGTGTCTAGTATGGGTTTGAATATTTCCAAGGATAGAGACTCCACAGTTTCTCTGAACATTTTGTTCCAGTGTTCAACCACTCTCAAAGAAAAACGTTAGCGAGGGGTTTTTCTTTTAATGATTAGATGAAATTTTCTGTATTTCACTTTACGACCGTGGCCTTTTGTCACTGGACACCACTGGGAAGAGTTTGGCTCCCTCTTTTTTCCAAGTCTTTTCCCCCCATCAGATATTTACACACATTGATAAGATTCCCTTGAGCCCTTTCTTCTCCAGGCTAAACATTCCCAGCTCTCTCAGTGTCCAGTACCTTAATCCTCTTCATGGCCCTTTGCTGGCTCCAGACACATGTCTGTCTTGTACCAGGGAGCACAGAGTGGAGTCCAACACCCTAGACATGTCTCGTCAAAGGTGAGCACAGTTGAAGAACCAGCTCCCTTGGTCTTCTGGCAATACTATGCCCAATGCAGCCTAGGATACCACCAGCCTTTTCCACAGGGGCACAGTGCTGGTACACGGTTAACTTGGTGTCCAGTGGGACTCTCAGGTCCTTCTTGGCAAAGCTCCTGTGCAGCTTGTTGGTCCCCTTATGCTGATGCCTGATGTTATTCCTGCCCAGGGGCAGGTGAGAGCTGGTCCTTTGGAAGTTGCTGGTCGAACAAAGGCTGAAGACAGTGCACTGAGCAAAGTCTTAATGTTCTTACAGAGGAGGAGGTTATATAGTAGACTGGCTGAAAAAATAGTTTTACTTTAGAAAAATGAACAAATGATTGTAACTATACAATTAATCATCCAATTACTGACACCCTAAGTTTAAGATCCCAGTAAGTGAAGGACTTGAGTATTACACTAATACGGGAAATTGTCTGATCCTTCAATAAAATATCTTTTTGGAAAATAACTATTTCTTGTAAAGCAATTATCCAAAATCTTCAACTACACTTAATAAATAACTGATACTTGGCAGGTTTGACTGCACATGCTGCTGTTGTCATAAGTTTATTTTAAGACTGGTAAATTAACAGATGTTCTAGATAGTTAATCCTTTTAATCCATCTCATTTAAATTTCCTATTCTCTAGTGAATCATTAGCTTTCAAAATTCCTTTTATATATGGGGTTAATGAGATCCATATAAATGGATGTTATGTATTCATCTTGATTTTAAAATGGCTTTATTGTTATTTTTTCTATTATTAAAGATTGATAATGTCACGCGATCAATTCATTACCTATTCTGGAGTCCATAAGAGTTATAAATCTCCTTTATCACAAAGCCATAGCTGCGTGAAGTGTCTTAGCATGGGTCCTGTTAAGACAGATTTGAGAAACCAGAACCAGATATCAATCATTTCAAATTATTTCTCCCCACCCCCTTATTATTAACACAAACCACTTGGAAATCTCATACTGAAATGCTTTCTTATGAATTTTTCCATTAATCCGACTTCCCTCTACACAGATATATAACACTGGGACTTGACAGCTGGCCTGTTGGCATCAGTTGCTTAGACTCCTTGAGGGGAAAATAAACCTTTTAAAAAACCCTTGGATTTTGCAAATGGGTTTTAAAAACAAAAGATCTGTCAAATTCTGAGTCTGAGAGCTTTGCCAGTACAGCTTTCAGCATTCAACTTCAGTATCCTCTGCTTTACTTCTGTATAGCTAAGAGAAAGCATGGGAAAGCTGTTGACAATGACAGGTCACCTTAATATTATCAGGCTAGTTCTTCTGTCAGGAGAGTCTAAATTCACAGTATTCCAGGTGTAATGTTTTATGTACTCCTTACCTTAGATGCTAAAGTGTTTCTTACCATGTTGTTTGTGAAGACTAGAGGATCTGTTTGGTTGCTTGTACATAGTCATCTTGTACAGTCTGAGATTTTGTAATTCTGGAGAGTCGTCTGGAAATCAGAAAGGTTACCTCAGGGCCTTTCACTAATTGCACATTAGGTTCTTGGGTGTACAACAAAAGTAATCCTGAATTCAAGGTGAAGCTGCGTGTTTCTCTGCAGGTTGTTGTGTTCTCAGAAACCCAGTATGGAGCTGTGAGTTCTGCAGTCTTTCAGCAATAAGGTGTTGACAACTTGTTTTCAACCTTGTCCCAACAAAAATGCTCAAAGTAGGGACAATTTCTGATTCAATGAAATATTTGTTCAGTGTTCACAGCCAAAGCAAAATAATTTCCTTCCTTATCTACAGTGAAATCTGTGTGTCTGCAGCTTATAAAAGTGATTTCTTATATCCTTTTCCATTTTATCACAAAACAGTACAACCACAGTCTTTACCTGATCTAAACTCACTATTAATCTACTTTTAATAATTTATTGGTGTTCTAGCTTTACTGTTCAAGCTTTACTGCATCTTTCAACAGCAAAGATATTTTTATACAATAGCAGTAGGCTACATCACAAATAATAGTGTAGGAATCATTTTTGGACTGACTTCTTGGCTGCTGTAACATGACCCACATCAAGTTTAAAACATGTGAGGAGTTGGCAGCGATTGCAAAGGAGGACACCACTCAGCAAAAAGGTGTGGTGAATTCTAGCCCCGAGAGGATTGCCTGAAAAGTTCATCCAAAAGCTTATATCAACATATGTGTAACTAAGGAGATCCTTGTAAACAAGTCATAAACCAGACACAAAGTCACCCTGAGCAAAAAGATAATCTCAAAGAATAAATGGGATTACTGAACAGAAAGTGGGGCATGGATACTATAAAACTCTGATAAGGAGCTGTTGATGTGGGAACACCGTAAAGATCAACATTAATGAAAACTTTGGAAAGAGACTGTCTTTACTTACAAATTAATAAAATCAATGTATATTTAAACATCAGAGGGAGACTCATAAGTATGAAGCAGAAAGAAGGCAATAATTAGAACAAGTTTTTTCTTTTTCTGATAACATATTATTTAAATGTCAGTCTAAAGGGTTCCCTTGAACTCTGTTAGTTCATGTCTGTTTTGTGTCTTTCTCAAGCAAAATCAGTGGACAAACTTCTCAACTGGTGTGAAGTTACCTTAGAGAAAATTAACTGGGACAAACCACTTGACATTACCAAGGATACTGCCTCCTGGTAGATTGATATTCTGATATACACTGATATTCTGATATACATGAAAAACGGGGGCACAACAAGACATTCTGCTTAATAACATTAAGAACCTAAACCAGCCAAAAATTAGCTCCGATAGTAAACCACAGTCCATACTGTTACAAAATTCACAGACTGGCTGGATAAACCTAAACTCTTAGCCACATGGAACTGCCATAACAAGTCCATCCTGACGATGAGCCTGAGGGAATCAGGGAATGTCTTTTCCCTCCATTTTCACACTCCCTGCATATACACAAAACCTGCTGTGACTGGGGGGCTGCTGGCAGCAGAAGGGTGTGCCTCTGTGCAACCATGTACTCTGATACACCAGTAATTCTGCTCCTTACCAAGAGTAGCTGGGACAGTAAATCTGCTCCAGGCTGCCTGATGTTGTTCTGCAGCTGATGGCCTTTGCAGATGCAAAAATGAAAACTATTTGCTGGAGTAACCTCTAGAGCTCCACAGACCTTTCCATATGTCAGGTACTTTTTGCTACCAGTGGAAAACTTGAACTTATATGACCTCCGGAGGTACTTTTACTCTCCCTGTTTGGACAGGGCATAATAAATCTCTATTTTAATCAGTACTGTTTAATCAGTACTTATTTCTTTAGATTTTTTTTGCCATAGTCTGCAATTATTTTGCTTTCATTTGGTTGTGTTTTGTAACTTACAAAACATAACAGCCTTTTTCAGCACTATAAATGTTCTCATAACTTTTAAACAGATACAAGCAATAACTCACCTGTTGTATATATGACATACAATACTATAAAGTAAATAATGACCTCGAGATTTCTGTAGTTAATCAAGTATAAGTGTTGGCTTCAAAACTTTGTTCATCAGTAAGAATTATTTCAGTTATGATATATCTTATGAGTTTTACTCCAGTTGAACTCTAAGCCATCACAAGAGTTTTAAATGTTATAATACTAGCAGATTTTGTAGAAATTTTTGTTCAAACTACTTATCAGGAAAGTGTTCTTAAATTATCATCCACTATCTATGCTTTTGACTTAATCAATCAAGCATATATATAATGTAAGAAGAAAGGTTGACAAAAATAAAAACAAAATCTCAATGTGTATAACACAATTACTTGCAGACTATGCTAGATTTTTAATGATATAAATTAACCCTACTCATCCCAATGAATGCAATTACAGTTTCATTGTGTTCTAGATAACAATATTAGCATAAACAATAAAGATTCATTGCATTATGTTTCAGGATAGCTGAACAGGATACATAGCTGAACTATAAAATACAGGAAGACATGAACCCAAAAGTCTAAATATCTACACTGAGATAGATATATTGTTTTCTGAATTATGCTGCTCTTATAAAATCTAGAAAATTCTCATGGATTTCCAAGTTAGGGGGAGTAGTATATACATTTCAGAGCTGCTATCATATCAGTGATTGAAGCTACTTTTTTTTTGCGTACTTATTCTTTCTTGAGTCAACTCCAAAGACTGGAAATTAATTGAAATGTTTCTGTCCTACCAGAGTGATGATCTGATGAGGGTGGGCATTCATCCTTGTGAAAATTGCTATGTTAAAAGTACGTATAGATGCAATTCACTGGAAAATCAAGGAAACTGTTGCTCAAGGCAAATATATATCTACAATCTGCTGGACAGATGAGGACAAACCTTTGAAAATAAATTATTTTAAAAGTTTTTGTTTTCCAGACATGCTAAGCTGCCCTTGGGACAGGAAGTCTTACAATATGATCTATTCTATTTTAACCTCCTCCACTTGAGGATTTAGAGTAGGCTGTCCCCTCCATAGCAATAATATCTGTACACCAGGAGACAGCCATCCCACGGGGAGATAATTTTGACACAGTGACATAAAGCACACTTCACGTTCTGTGACCCTTCAGGGCTGTTGCAGTGTGCTCCCTGCCTCACCTTTCCATAGCTCTCCTCCCTTTTGGCTGCTGTTGTCATTCCCAACCCCTTGCTGGAACAGCTTGTCAAGGGATTTCCTGTGGTACAGAGGAATAGCTCATTCTGAAGGTCAAGCACAGCCCTGAACGCTCTCATCTGCTGCAATGGAAACCACTGGGCTAAAATCAGCATTTTCTTAAAACTGTGCAGTTACCACCTCCTTCTGAAGATGCCAGAAGACATTCAGCAGCTAAATTTAATGGATTAAAATTTCCAGGCACTGAAACTTGTACCTGAAAGTGCTTTATCCCTGACATGACTGAGCAACTTGATCCTTGCATACGAATACTACTCTGGATGCACTAAGCAGGCATTGTTTTGTCTACCTCATCTGAGACATTCAGTCTAGAATCAGAGAGAAGGAGGGAAAATGCAAACATGTTTCTAGCCTTGGAGAAAGGGCTGGGAATAGGGAGCCTGAATTTCTGTATCTATGGTAAGTTCTATCAAAAGCATATGTACAGCTGCACTAGTTCAAATGGGAGGTCCATCTCCCCTTTTCCCAGGAGCCTGAGGGGCCAGGAGCAGGATGCGAAGCAATGGTTTAAGAGTATGTCATGTCCAGCTCTTGGGGAATTGCATCCTCTCCCTGCTGATTCAGTCTTGGCACAGGCCATATATTGGAAGCTGATCCTTGTCTATATTTCCTACATCAGCAACAGGTTTAAAAGGGATGACTAAGCTATTGTTCTTCTCTTAATGTAGACAATTATTGGCTGGCTTGAGTGTGCAGGAACCATCCCTCCTCTGATGTGTTCTTGAACTGCTCAGTACAGACTGTGCTGGAGGCTATAACATCACCTTCACTACTCTAAACACCAGTGAACTGTGTACACAATTGGGGCATACTTTGTTTGCCTACTGATTATCATTCTGGATAGTTTTCACTCATACTAATGGGAATAATTTGTAAAACTGACATACAAATGAATTAAATTGAATAGGAGAATGAGTGTTCAGTGAGGAGCATGGTACTCAGTGGATGGGATATGCTAATGGCAGATCATTTTCTCTAGATCTCACCCTGCACAAATTTCCCTGTACCCTGCCTCATAAGAAGAAAAACACTCCTATGCTGTGACCAGAGTGGCTCTGGGAGCCCTTACACTTACAGAGAGTAAGATATGATCTCTCACAACAGCAGCAGTCCTCAAATTGCTCAAAACCCCACCAGTCCCTGCGCCATCTCCTTGGCCACCAGTTCCCAGACTAACCTTCTGTGCAATCGTGCAGCAGGGATCAAGGGCTCTGGATACACCGAAGGCCTCCCAGCTGCAGTGTGGCATTCCCAGCACCCGCAGAGAGGGCTCCTCCCTCCCCTGAATTTCTCTGAAGCCCTTTGAAAGAAGAACATTTGAGAAGGTGTCTCAAGATTCATCACCAGTGGGCTGGTGCACTTCCAACAGCCAAACCCAAGGACCAGTGTTTGTAAGCAGATGCCAAGGAAGAGGAAACAGGCAGCCAAAAATAAAAGATCCTTCCCTCATCATATTTTTAAATTTTCCTGCTCTTTTCAGTATAAGGAATTTCCTAAGCCTGGTGCGGTTTTTCTGTTTGGTAACCCCCAACAGATGTCTCTTATAAATATATGACTGATTTTTTATTGAATCCACATAGGCTTCTTGCATCCATAATGTCCTTTGGCAAGGAATTTCACAGAACTGCTACCCACTGTCAGAGAACCATCTTCTTTTGTTTCTATTAAATCTCTAGCTTCATTTGATAGACTCTCATTTTTGTGCTGGAAAACAGCGAGTAACTATTGCCCTCTCCATGCTACTTATTATTTTATATAACTTTGGTTATTTTATCTCCCTGCTTGGATATTTGATGTTAAGCAGTCACTGGTGAAATTTTCTCCATGAGAACCTGGATTGTCACAATTGTGGATGCTGATAGGAGAACCGGTTTGCTAAGAGTGATGCATTGCTGCTTAATTGCTGTTATGAATGTCTGCTCAAGTGATCTCCTTGATAATCATGTTTCTGCAAGTTATGTGGAATGAGATGTTTGTATATCCTCAAGGCTTCAATTGAAGTTGTAAAAGAATTTCTTAACTTTAATTTGCATGCTTGTAAGAAAACATCCCAATCTCTGAGTTTAGGATTATTGACAGAGAAGAAAACAGCAAGTGAAGGTGAACTGTGGCCTTTTCCAACCTCATGTGGGATTACTCTGTTCATAGCAATTGCTTATCTTTTTCCCTGCTTAAGTCAAATGTTACACATAAATGGTAAATATTCCATATTGCTACCGTGGGGACGATAACAATAATAGTAATTAATGTTTGTTTAATCTTCCTCTTTGGACCTCAATGTCAAAGCAATTGTACAGTCGGAAGGACAACAGAGAGCAAATAACCCTGTCATAGCAAATTCCTAAAACAACCAAAGAGTTAAAGATATAAGATACTTGTTTGGATCTGTCCTAGGCAAAGTTCAGATAGAAGGGAGATATAGATTACTTCAGACTTCGAAGGTGAGAATGCTGCGGTTCAGCCTGTGAAAAATCAAGCTGACGTAAACTGGTATTTTCAAAGGTCTCATTACAGAAAAGTGGAGAAAACGAGCTGACGTGGCTTATCATGTATGTGCAACATAGGAACAAGACAGAAAAAATTTAATAATCACACTTCAGAGGCCTGGAGTTCCAAACAAGAGGATATGAGACAAACTGAGGTCTCCTTCCCCTTAAAAAGTATCACAGCAATTAGTGAAATTGTTTGAAAGGAGCAAGGTGTTTATGCCTCCTTTATTTTGAGATGATTAAGGTACCTTACAGCTTCAATCTACATTGGCGAATATGACAAAGCCAAGTCATGTGCCCATGAACTGTCATACAATAACTCACACAACCGAATCCCTGGCAGGAGCAACTGAATTGCTGGCCCAGGCCAAGGAACACCCTTGTGAACAATGCCCGGATCTGATTCAGGAGCTAACACAGGCAAATAGATGATACTGTTGTGGCTACTCTTTTGTGGTTGGAAGGAGGGTTTAGCTGAAATGTCATATGCCAGTTAATCTTAGGATCTCCAAATGGTTTGTGGCTTATTTTGCTTACTACCAAATATGCAACCACAAAAGTTGGGAGTAATGCACTTAAGCTCCAGAGAGAGGTAAAATTTCAGACAACAGACCGCTTGTATTTCTAATATATTTCCTGTTGCCTAGATCTCCCAATCAACTGGGTTTGCTCAGGGGACTGGTTGGATTACTTTTCTGAAGTTTAGCATAATCTTTTTCTTTTTTCTTGCTGTTGCAAAGAAAACTTTGGCACCTAGCACAGCAATCTGGATTCCATTCTGAGAGCAAATCTGAGCTCTTTTGGTTCTAGCCTCACTGTAACACCAAAGACGAAGAGAAATAGGGAGGATGCCATGGTACAGTAGGGAAAACCAACAGATTAGAGAGCATAATATGTTTCTCTCACTTTTTATAGCTCCGTGTTGCCTTTTTTGTATAAGGTCAGACTCAGGAAAGACACAAAAGCCCAAAGTGAAGAACAAGAAACAACAAAAATAAAGCCATTCTAAACCTCTGTTATGTTCATTGATTCTGTGTGAGGAATTGTGTGTGTGTGTGTGTGAGAATCAAAAGATGCAGGCTTTCCTCTACCCTGGGTAACAAGGGTAAGAAGAGATATTAAAATGTGGAGGAAATGTTTCCTTTGTAGCTTTGATCTGACCTAGAATAATTTTGTCTTTGGCTTAAAATACATTCGCAAATACAAATAGAAAAAAAAAAAAAGAACCAGTTTAGACTTTTAAGGGGGAATGAATTTGAGTTTAGGTCTTTCTTTATCCACTGTGGCAATAGCCTGTATGAGTTTAGAATACCAAAGTCTGCAGACACATTTTTTTGGTGGGCTGGAAAATAAAGGGGAAAAAAAAATCTGAAATGACTCTTTGTTATACTGAGGTCATTGACTCCTATGAGGTTTTTTTTTTAGGATTTAATAGAATACAGTTCCTTAGGACACCTGTGGTAATAGATAAACATCACTAAATTTAAGACAATTATCTTGGCCTTTGAGTTCATTGTATGATGAAACATTCATGTTCACAAAAAATACTCATGTGACCAACAGAACAAATGGAGCCACTTTAATTATGGAACTAAATATCAGTTGATATGAGTTCCAACATTCAGAATATTCTACATTGGTTCATAGTTGAAAAAAAGTTCTTTACTATTCAATACCTTTTCCAGTCAATGAAATTCAGATAGGAAACAGCTTGAATGTATCATGACCAGTAGTGACAAATACTAAGCACTGTGAATCAGTCTATATTATAAAGATAAAATGTGAATGTAAATTTAGTTCTGTTTCACTGAGGGAGACATAAAAAAAAAACAAACAGGTGAAAAGGAAGTAATCAACCTTTTGAATTTCACAGTTTTGTTCTCTAGGCCAATAAGTTTTGGACAAAGGATCATCAGGAAACCAACACTTAAATTTTCAGCCCTCCTGACTTGTGCAATCAAATGGGAAAAAATCTACATTGGCAGTAGAAATGCTATTACTCATGACAGGGTGGATGACCTAGGTAATAGCTTCGTTCTCAGGAGGAGGGAAAGAGAGGAGATGAGAAGCTTTCAGTTTTTCAAGCTGAATGCTTTCCCTCCCTTCTTTTTAGGTGATGAAAAATGTATTCTAAATATCATCCTGTACTGATATTTTATTTATAAAGTCCTTTTTAATTCCTACAATGTTTGTAAGAACTCAGCTGTGGAGGGGTAGCTATATGATGCATATATGATATCTTTTCTACTAGAACTGAGATTTTGTGACTATTAATCAAATGGTTCATAGAGGAGGCACTTCCAGAGAGCCAAGAAGACTCAGCAGCATAACTCTAGCTAGAGAGAAATGGATGATTAATAATGCTCTGAGTTTTAGAAAATTTTAAAGTGGAATGGAGACATGAACCTGACTGTGGTGTATAGTCAGTACTTGCTGAACTGCAGGGATAAGTCGTCCATCTACACGCCCTCATTATAATCTAAGATTTAGAAACCCAATGTTTGAGTGCAATGCAGAAATTTGGAGGAATTCTCATCTCTGAAATTCAGTGCATGAGTGCACTTGAGCACGTTCTGCATCCTATTACCCGCTGCTTGTTTTAATTAATGTATATCCTATTAGAAGAGACAAGAAGAAATATTCTGACAGTTTTATTGTGTTTGGGATTATGTCAAGGACTTAGCATATGAAAGGTCAAGTGCTACTGACTAAACATTTCCTATTCAGATAATTGAAATGGTAGATTTGTCTTGACATATCATCTTTTGGAAAGGCACCCTGTTACCTATGCCAGGTGTATGAACCGTGTAGTGAGCACTACTAATCCAGCACTAACTGATGTGCACAGCTGCAGCAAAATCTGTATGTGAGATAATAAATTAATGCACTAAAATGGTATGGCTTAGCCAGAGAACTCCTCTCATGTTACCAAAGTCTGGATAGGGTGACTGCATCAATGTTTTTAATTATAAGTCAATGGAATTGTATTATTTCATCTTCATGTATTTTTTGCAGATCCACTTGATATTCCAAGGGGCTATGATAACTCTTACCATAATGGTTCTTCCTTGGTGGGTTAATCAAAGGTTTATGTTTTGCTGTTGGATTTGGCATGATTCTTTAGTTTAAGAAGCCCAGTCAGAGATACTATTTCAATTTTTTTTGCTCTTTTCAGACATTTATATATCGTACCTTACACTTGAACAAATATGTAAAAGTATTAACTCCATATTACTTTTGTTGGTTTTGAATGTGCTTTTACACATTTCTAGTCATAGTGAAAATGAAAATGTGGGTTAACAATGGACATAAAATTGGGGAAGCTTAGACTTGCTCAGGTAACAGAATTTGGAACATCTTCAACAGCCTTTTCCTTTGGTTCTCGGGATGCTCCTGCTCTATTGAACTGCTTTTTATAAGACTATTTGTATTAGTCAGATTACATAAGGAGACTCTTTCACCAAACTTCATCTCAGCACTTTGTTCATTAATTGGTAAAAGTAGAGAGGTATTGGCATGTGTAGAGGCATTTATCCCACCAATGTTGAAATGTGAACAACTGCTGTTTAAAGAGCAACCTCCTCCATTGACTGTGGTGAGAGTGCAAATTAACAGACCACAGAGAATTTCTAAATTTCAAGAAAATAAGAATAGATAATGTGAAAGTTTGTAGTTCTTAAATGGGTGATTTTTTGAAGAAAAAATATGATGACTGATCTTACACAGCCCAGTGACTCCATATACAGCTTTGTGTACCTTTAGGAAGCAATTACACCTGCAAAGGTGTATTTCTGCTGCTTCTGGAGAGCTCTGGCACAAGATTTTGAAAGGCAGTATAGCAGGAAAGGAAGTATTGGTGACATACAAAGGTTTTATAGTATGATGGTTTTTATTTTCATAATATTACATTGCCATCATGAAACACATCTCCACTGTAATAAGTACTCTACAGGCAGAAAATAAAGAGACAGTCCCTGACCCTAAGCTTTACAGGATCCATTTGTGACATCTGAACCATTCAGTTGCCAGGCTGTTCATTTTCCTTTTTCCCAGTGTACCCTGAGGTAAAGAAAATGTTGCAGGACATATGTTTCTGGAAGTCAGCTGTCACAGTAGCTATACTTCAGTCATGTGGCAGGTGAAGGATTTGGACATTTTGTTCCCAGACAATCTGCTGTACAAAAATTTTTCTAATGTCATAAAGCATTGTGTGTTTTAACTTCCATGTAAAAGAATTGGCAAATTTAAGACAATGCTTCCTCTAAATTTTGGATTTGTTGTCTGAAAGGTCAGTAGGACCGTTGTGCTGGACTGGTGCAAATTGGCTTAAATCCATTGAATCTAAACGTGGCCTAAACGCCATGGGCTCACTTCATCTGAAAGTGCCTGCCACCTAACACACAGCAGAAAAGAGAGAAGCCAGAAAAATGTTGGTCAGCAGAGAATCAAAACAAAATAAGAAAGCCCTAAGGGTTCACAAAACCAGAGGTTCAGCTCTTCATTCATCTGCCAGTCTCTCATCTACTTTGCTTTACCTTGGCTTTATGTTAAGCTCCTTCACTCAACTTTAATGTCACACAGAAATCTGCTTCACTCTCCTGATTGTTAAGGTTTCCGTGAGCATAGCCCTTGGGGATTGGGAGAATCTGTTGAGTGAGAGCTTAATTGTAAGGAAGAATTACAAGGTATCTCACCATTATGTTGCAGGCTCAACATTGTAACTTCATGAGTTTAAGGAAACTCTTTGAAGCAAATAAGAGAAATACACATTCCTATCTCTGTGCTGCTCTGAAGGAACTTCAAAAAAGATATATGTAAGAAAGGGAAAAGTCAACAGTCCTATTTTAAAGATATAAGGCTTAACTTCTACACAAAGCCTCAGTATTCTCAGCAAGCACTGAGTTATGCTAAGATTTGTGTTCGGCCTTTGTGAGTAAATCTCACTCATCTAAACTTCCATAAAATCAGTCAAAAGGGACACCTGAAGTTTCTGGCAGATGTCAACTGCAAAATGGAGCCTTTGATAGGCAGACTTGTGGAGTGGTAGAGAGCATGTTTAAACATGTCTTCCAAGCTTTCAAGTTTATAAGGTAAAGACTTTTATCTTGTAAGAGGGAGCTAGTGAAGGGCGGAGGAAAGGTACCATGAAATCTTTAGTAGGAACTGACTTGTTTGAGGACCTAATTTCTTTAGGAGTTAAAACTTTTATGAGGATAATAATAGGAAAATAATCTACTTTTATGTCATAAAAAATCCTTGCCTTTTCTGGCACATTTCATAATATTCAGATTTTTTTCCTATACTGCATAAGTTCTTCTGTTAACCCCTTCACCCATGAATTCTGATCTGTACATTCCTTTTCTGTACTCTTTTCCTTCCACACTTGATGTTTCTCTCATATTTTCTTCCTATGAACTATTGCTCTTCCGTTGCTGAGTTACTCTCAGTGAATTCCTGTTTGACAGTTTTTTTAAAATCTTCTCCTTCAAAACTCTCTGTAAAGATGATGATGATCTAGTGATGGATAGACAGACCAAAAAACAGTACAACAAAGGGAATCTTTTAAAGGAAGCTCTTTCCTTTTGATGTGATTCTATACACTGAAAATGATGAAACATAAATTATTTTCCAATAGAAATACACAAAGTCACAGCAACAACTCTAGATCTAGATAGAGTCTAGATCTGAATCTGGCAGATCAAGGATCTGCCCATGAATACTGAAATTAGAACATGAACCAGACACAGATAAAGGACCATCTCTTCTGGAGCAAAGCCAAAGTGAGGTTCTTTCTCACAGGAGGTTAGAGATGTTGACTGTGATTCTCTTCACACTGGAAGGAAAGTAAGGAACACAAATAGCTGCTGACCCATGTGACTTTCTGAAGGATGACAGAAATTCAAGCTCAAATGTCTGCCCTGTCTGCTGCAAAGGAAGAATTTGAATTTGGTTCTTGCAAACAATATATATCCTTCTGGTCAAAATGTCCAGCCCACAGCTAGATAAACACATCATAGAGTGGATGAGCCATTGACTCATGGGTCGAGCACAAAAGGTAATAGGGAATGGGATAACATCAGACTGGAGATGTCTCTAGTGGGGTCCCACAGGGCTCCATATTAGGCCCAGTGCTCTTCAACATCTTCATAAATGACTTGGACGCAAGACTGGAAGGATACTGAGCAAGTTTGTAGATGACGCAAAGCTGGGAGGAGCTGTTGACTCCCTCAAGGGCAGGGAAGCTCTGCAGAGAGACCTCGACAAATTAGAGAGATGGGCAATCACCAACCATATGAAGTAAAGCAAGGAGAAGTGCCAGATCCTGCACCTGGGATAGGGAAACCCCAGATGTATGGACAGACTGGGGAATGAGATGCTGGAAAGCAGTGCTGGGAAAGGGACCTGGGGGTCCTGGCTGATGGCAAGCTGAATACGAGTCAGCAGTGCCCTGGCAGCCAGGAGGGCCAACCATGTCCTGGGGGGCATCAGGGAAAGCATCGCCAGCCGGTCGAAGGAGGGGATTGTCCTGCTCTGCTCTGCACTGGAACAGCTTTACCTTGAATATTGTGGCAGTTTTGGGCATCACAATATAGGAAAGATATGAAACCATTAGAGACTGTCCAAAGGAGGGCAACAAAGATGCTGAAGGGCCTTGAGGGTAAGCCATATGAGAAGCAGCTGAGATCACTTGTTCTGTTCAACCTGAAGAGACTGAGGGGAGA
Organism: Lepidothrix coronata; assembly: GCF_001604755.1. Lineage (NCBI taxonomy): Eukaryota > Metazoa > Chordata > Aves > Passeriformes > Pipridae > Lepidothrix > Lepidothrix coronata. The sequence continues at coordinate 1,379,107 of NW_016690200.1, forward strand.
CCTCATTGCAGTTACAATTTCCTAGTAAGGGGAAGAGGAGGGGCAGGCACTGATGTCTTCTCTGTGATGACCAGTGACAGGACCCAAGGGAATGACCTGAAGTTGTGTCAGGGGAGGTATAGGTTGGATAGTAGGGAATGTTCTTCCCCCAGAGGGTGGTTGGGCACAGAACAGGCTCCCCAGGAAAGTGGTCACAGCATCAAGCCTGACAGAGATCAAGAAGTGTTTGGACAATGTTCTCGGGCACACGGTGTGACTCTTGGGGATGGCCCTGTGCAGGCCTGAGAGTTGTACTCAATGATCCTTCTGGGTCCCTTCCAACTCAGCATATTCTATGATTCAGTGCAATTCTGTGATTTCCAGTGGCTCTAGCCACTGACATCTTGGTAGCTTGGACCAAAACCCATGCACTGCATATGAGAAGATTTTCCTAATGAAGTTTTTATCAAAACCAGCATGCTCCTTTGAAAAGTGTTAATGAATTGGAATATCTTGACAAAAACATTTCATCAAAAAATTCCTAAACTAAATCTACTCTTCTTTGTGGCTAGATTTGGATCTGGTCCTCAATTACTAGAAAACACTTCCTTCCTCTGCAGAACTGATGAACAAAAATTCTTTAAATGAAGAATGAAGACAGACAAGTCATTATTTTTTTTTTCACAGGAAGATCTGAAGTGAATATAAAGAAAGACTCATGCAGGTAGGTGAGGCTAGAAATGTGTCTGTTATATTAAAAAAACATACCAGGAGCTAAACACGAATTTTAGATAGCTTAAAAAATAACAAAGTAAGTTTGTGAGTAGAGATTGTACAAATATTTTTTGAATGAATAAGACTAACTTGAAAAGTTTAATCACTGATTTAATTTTACACGTGAGATCATTTGCAGACCTGTTTCTTTTTAAAGTATGACTGATGTCATTTAAGAAACACAGAGGCTGAAAATATTTGCAAACCTGTGATACCTCACAGTATCAGTTAAGGAAATAAAGCCATCTCAAATTTATTACATATTTAAAAATCTTTTGAATAAAACAACAAAGCCCTAAAAGATAAAGAAAAATTTTATTCTGAGAAGTTATTGGATATTTCAGTGTTATCTTCTTCTCTTTTGAAGAATATAGGGCAAATCTAAATAAAATACCCATTAGTGCATAATTGTGTTTAATTTTTGACTGTCCTACTGTTAAATAATGAACATAAAATCCAAAGTCTGGATCTTGTTCTATACTGCAGATGAACAGCCATCAGGGAGTGATGCAAACCTTACTATGAGGAATGGAGATAAACCTAAAGTAATCTCACAGAAAATGTAAGTGCTGGGGTCTCTGAGATCATTAGTGTGGCGCCTTCTTCCCTTCAGGAAAAGTTACTGACACAGAAATAGGCACCTTCAACGTAGTCTAATTTGGGAAGTTATTATGGACAGGCATTTTCATGTATTCCTTGCAAGGTCTAAATAGAACCATTGTTTCTAAACAGAAGATCGGTGGTAACAGTGCCAGCATTTGTGTTCTACGTGATGAGTGTCTATACTGATCACTTCTCACCCAAGAAGAGTCTGAGTATTGGAATTGGACACCCAAGCTGGAATCATCTAAACTAACTCTAGACATCTGCAAGCTGCATGTGCACAACAGAGAAGCTCTTGTTCACCCAAGGAGAGAGCACACAGTGCTCCAGGGCACAGTTCATCTGATTGATATGACATGGATAGCTGGAGTGAGACAACTTCTTCTCAGCACTGGCAGTTAGCTCAGGTGGATTTCTACACAGTGGATTTCTACAGGAAGTTGGAGGAATGCCACACCTGAAGCCTGCTGAAGTCTTGTGTTTGGTACCACATAAGATCTAGGGTCCATTTTTTTTGTTGTTGTTGTTTTTGATCTCTTTTATCTCTAGGAAATCAATGTGGCTTTCACAGTTCCCTGAGGAGTGCATACATGATATGCCAACTTCTTGTTGTTTGGTGAGAACTGGGTGTGCATCACTGCTCTGTAACTCAAGAAGGGTTTTATGTGAAAGGAAATACGTTTTTCCACAGACAGGAAGGGAATAGTATGTTCCAATGGCTATAGACATTCTGGTTGAAAAAATGATGGGAGGGGTGAGGGTTGTATCTGACATATAGCTTATATTCAACTGATGTTTTAAAAGTATTTTTAGGAATATCTGGGTTTGTATTTTTTCTGAACATATAAAAATAGTGTTGATTTTTATGGCCAAATATATGCTACATCTCTTAGACTACTTGCACTGGGTGAGAATTGACAGAATTAATTGTATATTTCATTTAAAAAAAAAATCTTAGTAGCTGCTTAAATCAGTGTAAAAATAGTATCAACTACTCTTTCCAGTCCAAGATTACCTGCAGATAGAAGGCAGTTTGAGAAGGTTAATTTACTACATAGGTCAGGATAAAGTTTCAGAGCAAGGTGAGGAAATTTCTGGGTAATGGTGTTTCTGTTTTCCTTTTAATGACAACAACAACAATAATAATATTTCAGTTGCATGAGTCTTGGCATATTGGAGTATCCCAGAGAACCGGAGAAAGGGAATGTTATGCCAATATTTTAAATGGATAAGTGAGACAATCTGGTAATTATATTCCTGACAGTTTGACACTGATATAGGGCAAAATAATAGAATGGCTGATAAAGGGCTTTACTACTCAAAATCTAAAGTAGGGTAATTTAGTTAAAGTCAGTCAACATGGGTTTATAAAAACAATTCTTGTCAAAGTATCTTTCAATGAGATTACACATTCCTGTTGATAAAGGTAAATGATGCTTATACATTGTGCAAGTTATTTGACTGTTATCACACAACATTCTACAAAAAAGGTACATTATAAAATCAACATATGATGTATTATGAGGATTAAAACCTTGTTAAATCTCCAGATACTCTACTAAATGAGGGATTATCAAGTAAGTGTGTTTCCAGATGATTTTTTAATGATTCAGATTAAATTGCCATCCAATATTTTTATCAACAGTTTTAAATTTCTTAAATATCTTCACATGGTAAATCATAAGTGAGAAGAAAATGAAGAGTAATAAAGAGAACTGGTTAATAGGGTCCTTAATACCAACAATAAAAATGTATATACCTCATAAAAAAATTCAGGCAATGCATTTAAAATCTGTGAATGCTTCCTGGGATGCAGTGACCATGAAAATGGAGGGTTGGTACTGTGGATATATAGCTGATCGTGATTCTAGTTTTTTCATGCCTATAAAAAAAGAATATAATGAAAAACAAGGAAAGTGAGTGGGAAGCTTCCACTACCTCTCTATTTGTTATATTTACTGCTCTGGGGATATTGTGTCGTATTACAATGCCTCAGCTCTAAGAAGCATGTTTAAACAACTAGAAGGAGTTCAGAAGAAAGTCAGAAGTGTAATTGAAAGTTTGAGAAATATGACTGAGAGTGATGATCAAACAACTAATGGGACTTGACTTGTCTGAGGGGAAAAAAAAAAGATAAATTTTCTGCAGACTGGAACTCTGGCAAAAAACAGAGAAATGTGATAATGATTTTATGGGTTGTTTGGCTGGTTTGTTTTTTGTTTCTTTTTTTTTTTATTTTGTTTTTTATTCTAGCAGACAAAGTTATGTATGTATGAGTTGGATACTGAGGGAACACAGACTCCATGTAGAAAACTGCTACTGTGTTAGAGTGAAAGAAATTAACCAGATACAATCTAGAGTAATAATAATCTTCTCCATCAGTAAAATATGCTTAATTAATAGTATGTGCTTATGTAATGATATGATTTGTTGGGATGAAGAGTTTAATATGTCTATAATGTTAATACCAGATAACAGCATGCTACCACTTGTTGCAGGACTTATACTGGACACCAATGTACATTCACTGGGTTTTGATGTATGTATGAAGAATAATAACATTCATGTGTATGGCCATGTTTTATTCACTAAGTGTGTGATTAAATTGGATTCTGGTGAAACATCTAAATGCTGTTCCAAAGACCCATCAAACAACATTGTGTCGTGTCAGACGAGGTATAGGTTGGATATTAGAAAAAGGTTCTTCACCCAGAGGATGGTTAGGCCCTGGAAGAGGGTCCCCAGAGAAGTGGTCACAGCACCAAGACTATCTGAGTTCAAGAAGTGTTTGGACAATGCTTTCAGGCACACGATGTGACTCTTGGAATGGTCCTGTGCAGGGCTAAGAATTAGACTCGATAATCCCTGTGGGTCCCTTCCGACTCAGAATATTTCAATTCTATGATGCACCCCATGAAAAGTTCACAAAAATTAGTATTACAATTGATAGAGGTTTGGGGCTATCCTGAATGCAAGATTGGGCTTGTACTAAATGTGTTTAATCCTCTAATGAAAGAAGTAATAAATTGCAAGTAGTTGAAAGGGAGCTTTATAATTCTCCCCCTGTGAAAGTCAGGAATCCTTCAAATTAAAAACATATACAAATTCAAAGCTGTTTGCTCTGACCAGCAAAGCATGTTGTCAGTCCCTGACCACGGGCATGGAAAGGAGAAGAAATGAGCAAATACCAGAAAGGTAGCAGGGTTCTGGGGCTGGGGGGCCCTACCAGACAAAAACCACAACAGAATTAATGAATAGTCATTAATCTTGAAGCTCATTAATACTTTTTTCTGTTGTTGCTGTTGCAATATCTTTTATCTCTTTGATCCCTAGGGCTACATATGTAATTACAGAAGTGAACAGTAGATTAAGGAAAGTCCAAGAGCAGAGAATTGACTTGACAACATACTGACCCACACCTTGCTCTGGGAAGCCCAGACATATGACTGGAAAGGCAAAGAAATCTTGAGAGCAACCCAGGAAGAAAATTCCTGTGCCAGCTAGGGAAGAGGTAAGGTTAGACTACCCAAACACATTGATTAACAGAATCTCCCCCAGCACCATTTTCAGAAAAGCTGGCTTCCTCTGGCAAATATTCAGTGAGTTGGTGGTACCAATTCTGGTGCCTGCTTTACTCCAGGAGAGATCAGAATTACTGCGTTTCCTTGTTCTCAGATGGTGCAAACTGTGAAGCGTATTCCCAGTAGGCAAATAGTAGCTGTCACCTGCAGTGCAAACATCAGTGTAAAGAACCCTGATGTGTAGCATTCAACAAAACAGATACTGTCAAGATCATCTCTCTACAGACAAGCAGGAAGGAAAAACAAACACATTCTGCTTATACTCATTTACACATTATGTTGCCATAAGCTTTCTCCAAATATTATGTAGATGGAAAAGTAGACCTCATGCTGCTGTAAATCAGAAGCTGTTCTGTGGTGGCAGGAGAAAACAGTTAAGGGATTCAGTTTTCTTCCAAGAAAAATCATACTTTTCAAATCCATCTGAATCAGGGCCAAAGGAATATTCCTTATCTGGCTGCAATAAGCGTTCTTTCTAGCAGGGATATACGACTGTCATACTATGCTCAGATGAGGTCTACACTGCCAGGAGGTGGAGAGGGGATTAATCCATGGGATATGGGTGCCACTTAGACCAAGAGACCCTGAGAGACTTAGTCACCCGCCTTCCCATGAATTTTAAAGGAGATTTGGGTTCTTGCAGCCTCACCACCTAGGAGTTCCCTGAAATATCTCTTCATAAACAGCAGTTCATATTTTTATTAAGGAAACCACAGATGAACTTTGTGCCTGGGAATACTGCCACACACATCCTGAGATGGAAATTACTGAGCAGGAATTAGGGTTTTTAAATTTATGCATTACTGCAAAACTGCTGCTACACAACAACATCACTGTCTTAATGTCTACAGTTACTTTACTTGCATTAGAAAGAAATGAAAATAATAAGACAAAATAATCAGACAAAAGACTTGATCTGGTTGCACCAAACAAAACCTTAGTATGCAAACCATGACAGCACAAGTCAACAGAAAGGGCTGTGACTTAGGGCAGGGCAGGAGTTAGAACTCCTTTTCTTTGTTGCACATTGGCTCCCAAAATAAAGAGGCAGCTAGAACACCTCCTTTGTCTCTAGTGCATTCTCGCATGAAGTGAAGTCTGCTCATTTTTCACTCTTTCAGAGAATCTGTGTTTTGAACAGGACAGATTACATCCTAAATGAGTAGTGATAAAATCTAGAATGTTATGCAGCATTTCACATGACCCCAGACTGTAGAAGGTGAACACCCCTATCCTCTCCATCATTCTTTATGTATAAGCATTTTTCCTGATTGAACCATTGCATCCCTTTATCCTATGTGTTATTTCCCAACTTGTCTGCAGTTAACTTTCAGTGCTCTGTAGTCTATTTGCAAAAGTGCTGGATTAATCATGTCCTGGATGCAGATACAGAGGCTGCCTTAATATAAAGCCAAATTAGGTCAAATAAGGTGTATTACTTCATGGACAACTTCTTCATAGTAGCTATTCTGCTCTAGAACTGCTGACCCCAGACTCAGCACACAGTTGTGATGATTTTTGCTGAGCCTGAGTTAAAAAGCCCTATAAGGCACAAATTGGTCATGTGAGGAATCTCAGCTCTCCCAAAACACTTTTAGGACTGTGCAGAAGCTTCTTGGCTCTGGATGGAGTCATCCCACTAACATTACCAGCACCAAGATAAGTATAAATAAGCTCAGCTTTACTCCAGCAACTCTTCTCAAACCATGCAAATGTCTGCACTGGATTTCCCATATGTCAGCTACGACTTCCTCGGGTTTTATGTCTGATGTCTTCTTTAAAATTATATTATCCAACTTCTTCTTATCTAGACAGTGTAGCCTCACATTAATAATAGAGATTTCATTGTCTCAGAAAGCTTTTTGTTGTTTGTTTTAACACAAGGACCACTGATTCCCTTGATGCCTGTACAGAGCTATTCTTTCTTTGCAGGGACTTGAGTCCACATGTCTAATTCGATCCTAGGTGAAAGATATAAAGCATTTTGGTACTGATGTTTTACAGCTTCTTCTGTGAAAGATCACCCACTTTGCATAGCCTAATTTAGTATGAAGGAAAAGAAAGAGAGAATGAGAGAGTTGAAGAGAAATATGCCCAGGACTCTGCAGCACACAGATAAAACAAGTCCATAACTCTGACTCTAGGCCCTGCTCCAGTGCATATTTAATCATTTTATGTAAAATGTGAAAGCAGGCACAGGAAGGATTAAGAGGGCTTCCAGCCCTGAAAATTCCAGCACTTTTCTGGAATGTGGTAAATATGGGGCAGTGAAGGTCTTCGAAGTCAGAGAGCAGTGCTGCATTGCAAGGCTCCCAAAGAAAAGCAGAGCTCCTCTTCCTTCCTCTGATGGTCGTGCAGGGAGAGGGGAGAGTTAAAAAAGGCTGAGTGTGGTCTCAGGCGATGCTTCACTGCAGCCAGAGAACAAGGTAAGTGTGTTCCACTCTCTCTTGTGAGTCATGACAGGACCTCGATGAGAGGCAAAAACTTCACAGTTCAGGCACTGAGGACGTGTGCTCAACAAAAATATTTAGGGAGGCAAAGGACTTTGCATGTGGACACTGATGTACCTACATGTAACATGCAATGTTTGGGATTCAGAGAGAAGGTTGGTCATTTGAAGGAAACAACCTTCCATACACTCACTGTGCACAGGAAATATTAACAAACCATGGTCAAATCTGCTTCCTTCTCTCTGGGGTACATTCAGGTAATTTAAATGCCACATATTTTTTATTTATTCCCACAAAAAAGGACCTGTTGAAATTCTTTATGCTGATTTATTTGTAGACTGAGGAAGGCCTCTCTACAAAATAGGACCCTTCCTAAAAAAACTTTGTCATTAACTTTCAGGAACACATGCTTTTAAAACCACATAATTTTAAATTTTATATGTCATACTCAGCTTTCTCTTGTCATATTCTGTACTCCAGTTTTTGATTTGTTATTTTTTAAACTGGATTTTCAAAATTAAATAACTTTTTGGAAAATTATAGTTTTAAAAAGATAGGGAAAAGGGATTGAAATTTACATTGAAAGTTTTTTTCCTAAGCGTAACAGCCTGATTATGAGACTGCAAGGAGAGATAATAGGAAGGTATTTTCATTTTTTTATCTTTTTTTTTTTAATAATATATTCATGTTACATTCTGAAGTTCATCTGCTTTGGAAATTAAACATAATTTAACAAATGATATATTTATTTCCATCATTTAAAATAAAAATATTTTACTTTTGTTTTTTTGCTCCCAATAAGGAAAAATAAGCTCCAATCTGTTCAATAACTTAGGTAAGAATGCATTGAATTGGAGACATGTAAAAATAATACATCTCTGATGATAAGGTCTTGCAGAACTGGTTACAGGGGCCTTATTAGGAAAAGAAGGACTATATTTCTCTTATTAAAAAATTTAGAAAAGAAAAAAAAGAAAATATCCTGCTGAGCAATTCTGAAGTTTTCCATGGTGTATTCAGTTTACTTGTTGCTTGTCATCCTGACAACACATATTGTACTTGCTTATAACTGGGGATCGGGACAGACTGGAAGCAAAAAGACTCAATTCCACACTGTGAGATGGTTACCTTGAACCCTTGATCTTCCAGTTGTTGTAACTCCAAGTTCCCTTGGAGTCACCATGTATAACCCTTAAGCAGCCTTAATAGGTAGAGGGACAGGAAGATATAAATAGATCAGCTCAGATACATCCTTTTTTTGCCAAGGCAGGACTTCTTAAATCCTGTTTTGGGCTTAAGAAACTGTCTCTGAGTTCTCATTCTGAGTGCCTCATGTCTTCTTCTTCGAGGACCAAACACACAAGGTGAATTAATTAGTCTGTTCTACTTTTGGAGCAGGTTTCCATCCAGTTGCCAAACACAGCTGCCCAACACCAATGGCATACCTATGGGATTGGAGATATTTAATTCCACAGGACAAATGAGTACAGAACAGAACTTTTGACAGGTATGTAGCCTTCTGGAGCAGCACCTGCAGGTCACTAAATGTGTCTTGCAGTGCCTCAAATGGTGTCACTTTCCTATTAAATGTAATTTAATCACACTGAATATATGAAGGCAGAGAGTATGGCACATGGGGAAGATCTAATTCAACCAATCTTGAAATAAGCAATGTAAAACAACCAAGAAATTCTATTTTATTTCAATTATTGTCATGTAAACTATTTCTAATTGTAGAACATTGTCAGAAAAAATCTTTCTTTGAATGTATTTAAAAAGCCTACAATTTTTATAAAAATTGATCAGTAAAGTAGAAGAGTGAAGTTTTCCCTAAACAAGCAGAATAATGTCCTTAGGCTTGCACTTTTAAGTTGCAAAGATGTGTCTTGATGATAAGAATGATGAATAATAAAATGTAAACAACAAGCAAGTCCTGCCATCTTGGGAGTACAAGTTCTTCGGACAAAATCTACTCTATCATTGTCCATTGCAAAGACATCATCAAATACTTCAATTTTTCATCACCAAGCATAAATTTATATTTTACCCATGTTGATTTGAATTCCGAACTTGCAAATGTGTTTGTGCTTTTCATGGGCTTACTTAAAACCACTAAGGATAACTTAGCACCAAATGAAGATGTAACCCTGCCAAAGCCCGGGTGGGAAGCAGCTTGATTTTGTATTCAAACATTGTAGGGGGCCAACACATAGCTTTGAAAAATGGAAGGGTGCCAGATGGAGGCCAAAGCTTTTAAGCCTGTTGTTGAAGCTTGACAAATGATCTTATAACAACATGGTGCACACTACAGAGACAGATCTGGAATAATATTTTCCTCATTTGTTCAAGTCTGCTCCGACTCTATGCAAAAGTTACTGCAAAAATTAGAAACTAATGATATCTCCTCAGTTGCTCATCCCAGTGCAGCTGCTTAGATTAGACCACAGACAGCAGAGTCACTTCTAAATTTAAACCACCATAACCTGAGCCCTTTGATGTTCAATAAAAAGGTCTCAAAGAGTCTCAATTTTCCTGTATGTGTTACCTGAGTCACAAAATTACTCCTCCCCCCTTCCACTTGGATTTGTAAGATGTAAAATGATGGCTACCACCTCTGCTCTGTAGCATGTGAGCCCATTCCTGCTGCCTGGAGCATCAGTGAAATGAGCTCTGCTTGGATGCATTAACCCTCCTTCGAGTAAGCGGGAAGCAAAGAACGCTGCTGTGACACATAGTCTGGAGGTGTGGGGCATGTGTCAAATTGTCAGATTTTATCACTGGCATTTCTGAACCTATTCAGCCGACGTTTCTTCTGCCACATAGTCATGTAGCCTAAGTTAATCATCCTGCTGTTTCACTTATTTAGCCAAACTCTAGCATGCAAGCATAAAAAAATTAAATCTTATGTACTACTAAATACAGCAAAAGTCCCATCTACAGTTTTAATTAACTACAGGAATATATAATTTCAATCTAAACTGTTTAGACAACAACAGGTTCATCTTAGCAAGCTGGAATTTTTAAGTTTAAATTTACTTTCCATTTCCTTACAAACAATTCAGTGAATATTTTCACTGCTTTGTATAATCACAGAAATCTTTCATAAATAGTTGCTAAGCTGAATTTTAAGGTTAGAGCTGTGCAATGTAGAGAAAACATAGAGAAATTTCAGCATTCTGCACCATATTCTGATTTTCTATACATGAATGTGTGTGTCTATGCACATATACATGCATGAACAGTAAAAATTGCTGAAAGAGAAAACTATTCTGAAACTGGAAGTTGTCTTCAAGCTGTTTTACCTAGGACCAAAGAGTGGACCCTATATACTCATTTCAACATGGGATAAAGTATACGAAGTGAATGGTGACATACGCTTACTGACAGCTCTATATCAAAGAGAATGTGCATGGAAAAGTATGTCTAGCAACTATTTCCACATCTAGAAAAATCCTGATCCAACTGCAAAAAGTCATCTAAAGGAATGTGATGGATGGACAATGACTTGAACTATTTAGAACTGCACTGAAAAAGTTTTGAAGGATTTACTTGTAGGTAATAACAGAAAGGAATCAGTTTCTTTTGACTTATTTTCAGGCAGACATCTTAGGAGTTTGGTCCTGTTAGGATCTTTGTCCAGACCTGAGCCTTGAAACAGTTCACCAAAGAGCTGCAGTAACCCTCCAGGCTGTTTTCTCTTTTATGTACTGAAGAAACCCAGAGCTACTACACACTGCACTGGCTGCTCTGTCTAAGCAGAAAAATCTGTATGCAATGAATTTAGCCTTAGGAAACTTAAGTCATTTTCACCTCAGCTATAAATCTGGTCTTTGGATTGAGTCAATTAAGCATTTGATGTCCAGCACTTCCAAATGAAGGATTGAACACTGTGGCTTGCCAGTAATAATCCAATATATTGCAAGATAATAAAGCATCTTGTGAATACCAGAAATTATATTAAAAACTTAAAATTATATTAAAAGCCTTCAGCTTAAGCAAGGCTGTTTTCTTGATTTCTGTCTCTATTCAATTTTCAGGCTATGACAGTAACTACTTCACCACGTGCTCATTGATTTTCTAAGAGCGTTAAAGTACACAGTAAGTCAGATGTAGCCATTTCAAAGATACAAATAAGTGAGGCAGAGTCACTCTCTGCCAAGTTGTCCTGGAAATGTACATGAAATAGGGTTTAATCATCATCACGGGATAAGTACAAGGATTTATTAATTTAACTAGGATTTATGAACTTAATCATTGGTGTCCAGACTTTGAAATGTAATAAGTACTCTAGAACCATACGTGGGGATTTTAGTAATTTTCCTGTTAGTAAACAAAGCAAATTTCAAGTTATTAAAGTGCATTATTGCATTCCTTTTAGCTAATTCATTTTAGTGCAGTTGTATGTAGTTCCAAAAAAATAAAAAATAAAAAAATTCACCCATAAAAGATAGGAAAGAAAGTTTCACAATTTGAAATTTTTTTTTAAGCTTTAATCCCGTGCAAACTTGGACTCACTGAATTTCAAGAAATATTTGTGTGGTCAATCACCCAGTGAGATCTCAAGATTTCAAAAGCAACTTATTTGTAAATTCTACTGATTTCTTGTAAAAATAATGTAATTTCTCATTATTCTGTTGAATGCCTTCAAAATCCATACCTTAATTCTCAAGGAATCAGTGCTTAAACTAGAAGAAATTTCCTAGCTTCATATGTATTTCTCATACATTTCTACTGCTTCTTGTTCCCCTGAAATGGAGGGAACTGAAATGAATTAAAGCACCCAGGTCCTTTCAATGTACTTAGTGACAAGGTCTTATATTCCTTTACCTTTTCTCATAGTTGAGCCTCACTTTTCATTTTGTTTATGATCATTCCACTCCCAGGTCACTGAGTTTTAATCCCCCACAAAACAAAAAAGAGTGGCTGTAGCAGGGTACCACACAGGTGCATATATAAATGCAAACTATTATTTGAGTAATTGAGGTGCAAGAAGTCATTCCAGTGCAATATTTCAAAAGCTTTCTTCTCTCCATTTCCTATATAGTCATCTTCAGCAGTGAGCTGGATGGGCAATATCAAGCTGTTAGACATCAGCACAACTCCTGTTAAAGCTGGAAGTTTGTTATAATATTATGCTGTGGTCCTGCATAACTGAAATTACCAAAACATCTTAAAGCAGACCATGAAGCACATTTCCCATCAGAGAAGAGACCTTATTCTGACAAATCACCGCACATACCATATAAAGCAATTTTATTCAGAGCTAACTTAAATACTATTATTAAAATCCATCTTTCTTATCCACAGACAGAAATCCTTTCACTCATAGATAGTATAAGTCAAATGTAAGCCAGCACCACCTTGAGGGTTTGGAGGGACAAAACCAGTTGGCTGCCCTGATTGACTCTGTAAGCTAAAACGTGGTGGTTGTGTTCATTCAGAATGGCAACTTGCCCTCATGCTAAGGAAAGAGAGGGCCTAAAGCAGTTAATTAGTGAAAGCATCCTGTGCCTGCCCACAGTTCCTCTGAAGAATAGTCAGAATAGACAAGTTCTTCACAATTTGATAGGAAGTAAAGCAAAGGCTAAATTTAATATAAAACAAGGAACCTTAACACCAGGGTCCTATAAAGATGGATCTTTAATGTAAAATGTAAAAACATTGACCTTTCCGAATACATCTGCTTTACTCTCACCACAGTGAGAGCAACATGACTAAAATAACCATCTCAGATCTTTGTAAATATTTGCTTTTACATATATGGAACTCAGGTTGCAGCAATTTGCCCTGCTTCTTGAAGACAGTTTACAACAGCAGTGCTCTGTCCACTACATCTGTTAATATTAGTAGACTAGTTATTAGTGAAACATGGTACCATGACAGTGATCCAGGCTGTCTTGGAATGGTCTTTATCTAGATACAAGCAGTCAAATATTCTGTTGGTAAAATGAGATGAAAAGAAAACGACAATAAAAAAGTAAAAAGAAGTTAGCACTTCAAGATGTAATATAATGGACAGAAGATTTCAGAAAAGAAGGAAAATAGCCATTCTTACATATTTTAAGGAGGATAACCACTTCATTTTTGTTGCTGGCAATTTCTTTTTCCCGTTTGGTTTTGAATACATGTAAATAAGGATATGGCTCAGAACAAAGAGATTGGTTAGAGCTGAGAAAACAGCATAATGTGGAAGCTCCTCTTTGATGTTGAGTCGTTCACTCAACAGGCAGTTCAGTTTGTCCAGAATCCAACTTTAACAGCAGCTTGATCAAATTCACATGTAATGAACCTGTCCCCTGGGTGTATTACTGACTGCTGAGGGATTGATCAGGAAAACAAACTTCTTACCTATTTTGTCACCAACAAACTCTTGTGTGTCTGTTCCACTGTTTCTTAACACCAGTGTGTGTAACATCCCCTAGAACATCAGAAAGAAGTGAAGTTAAACCAATGTTCTTTACATTTTTTTATTAGGTTTCTGCTTTCAAAAAATGGAATTTTGCCAATCAGATGCAAAGCAAGCTTAGAGAAACTACAAAATACCTACGGCCCTAGTAGAATGATCTAAATATTTTCCATGGTTCAAAATCTACAGCTGTTGGCAAATAGCAAAGAGATGTATCTTTATTTAAAACTTCATTCTTATATAAATAAAGCATTTCACAAAAGTAACGTCAAATTGTTAACAGTGATATGAAGCAGTTTCCATGTGTCATTTATTCTTATTTCCATGCAAAAAATGTTGAAAGGGCTAAAACATTCTTGGCTTCTAAAGAAGAAACCATATTGGATCTTTCAGCTATTTCCTTTGGGAGGACATTAAAGTCAACCCTGAAACATCACCAGGACATCTAAGGAAAAGGAATGGTAAGAGAGAAATCACAAAAAGAAATGATGATAGTTGTAGGGGTCTTGAAAGTTAGATAAACAGTTGGTGATTTAGTTGGCTTAAAGACATTAGCCTTGCTGTTGCCTGCAACAGTATTACACTGCAGTCATCCTTTTCATAAATGATATCAGGCTATCTATTTTACTCTCTCCCAATTAAAAAGTTCATATTTCTTTTCCACCAAGACTTGCTGATAATAAGAAAAAGGAAATATTGAAAACAGCTTTTGAAGGTAACTTCAAAGTTTTCTTTTTGGCTGACAACATAAGATTTTTCTCCCAGCAGTTCACCCAACTCCACCCTTCTTGTCAGCTCTTAAACATATTTTTCAACTATTCCTCTATTCATTGTTCATTACATTTTCACCATTTCCTCTGCTAGAAATCCTCTTGCCTATTAACTTGAGACTCTTCTTGCAGATTATAACTTTTCCAAAACTATGTGCTTTCCTGTCAATTAGTCCTAACCATGGTTGTGAGCTTTCTCCTCATCAAATGGCTCACATTAGAAAACAGAAACTTGTTATTTCCATGAACTTGAGGTTACCCAGGGAAAATGCAACCCTAAATAAAGAGTAAATGATGTGTTTTTCATTACATCTTACAACTGTGAAGGAATGTCAAGATTTTTTCATGCAATAGGAAAGATACTAGATTTTAAAAAAAAAATAAATTACTATTTGTACGGCTCCAGATACCTTGACTTTACTGTTCAACAGAAGAAGCATTAAGTTAGATTGCTTTGCTCATGAGAGAGGAAAGGTTGTGCAGAAGTGGGTGGAGTTGAGTAAGAAACCTGGATGAGAGTGGAAGCACGTTTCAGGCAGAGGGAGAGGCAGGTCATACCAGGCTTGGGAGGGACAAACATCCACAACAGCAGGGATATGAAGACTCCTGAACCCAGTTGTAACTTTTTGGGGCACTTGCATAGTCAAAGTAGGCAAAGAAGCCTAAGTGCTCTCCAGAAGTCTAACTAAGCTTGTTAGCTAGGCCCTGAGCTAGAGGATGGGCTTAAGGTCAGAATATCTCTGGGGCAAATGCAACAGGTTAGAAAGATCACTCTTGTTTTGAATGCTGGAGTAGGCTGGCTGAAGTAATGTCTCACATGGTTTCTGGAGAAACAGGTCTTTATTTTCCAGAATATTTTGAAACACAAATTCTCTAACGTCTTGGACAAGAACCACAGTCATCCAGGAGCATCAATCTGACTGGCCCCAACCTGTACCTCAGATATCTTTTGATTTTTTTGTGGGCTAGTGGAAATCTAATAACTTTCAGACATCCAAACCAACCATCTGCACAGGAAAATCATCAGCAATGTATCCCGTGCCAGCTGGCCTAGCATAGCCTACACACCTCAGTCTATCTGTACTTTTCCTTTCTCTTGAGCAACATTTGTCATGTAATATGAGGAAACCAGCTTGGGTTTTAAGCCTAGATCCAACCTCATCAAAGTAAACACAAGACTTTCCAATGACCTCAGCGGAATTTGGATATGGCCCTTCACCATCTTCTGTCTTTCAAATATAGATGAAGATTCTGAAAAGTCCTTTATGTCTCTGCATATCTTTTCTGCATCTATGTCTTGTAACTCTGTTTACACAGAGCCAGGTGGCTCGCTGCTTCTCTTTCCATCTTCTTTTCTTGTTTCTTTTATTAATATATTAAATCCTTTAAACAGAGGCTTAGCATACTTAATTTGTTTCCCTTTACAGACCTGAACTTTTTAAAACCATATGCCAATCCTGAGCCACACCTCTGTGGAATTTAAACCTCATATCAACAGTATAGCATTGGTCCTGTTGCTAGAGAAAACAGCTGAGTGACCAGGTCTGTACCTGCCACAGACAGACTCTTCTTTAAGAAAAGATAATAAATAAAAGAAATACTTATCTTTCACAATGTTGTTGAAATGGTACTGAAAAGCTCCTGGAGTATCTGAGGCTAGAATCCATGGCAACATAATATTTGCAGGCTCGATCTTAAAGAAGATGTGAATTACTATGGAAGTTCAAAACAAATGTTTAATTTCTTCATCAGGGAAGTCACAAGGCACATTCTTCAGTAGATATGAAACCAACAAAGGTGTATGAATATGTTTGTCTCCAAGTTGATATATCTGATATGAATCTGAGCAATACAATATTGACTGCCCTTTTCTCCCACTTCCGTCCCCAAACCACTTTGGATATAATATTTCAAAATATATTAATTTCCCTTTTAAATGTGTATAAGTGAAGCAGGAACAATTTTGGAACATTTGTTCTTCCTTCTGACAGCCGTTTCATGCTGACCCCATTACAGATTTGCATTTTTTCTCTCTCTGCCCAGATACACCTCTCTGATCCCTACAGATAGACATTTCTGATCCCCATTGGAATTCTGATCTGATACAACATCTGATCACTGTTCTCCCACTAATGATGTTTGAACAAGTTACAGACCTAATAGAACATGTTTTCATATTGCTTGGAGAGGAGGAAACTGCATACATCTCTTCACCACGTTACAATTTCTCAGCCTTTCAAAACAGTCTCTGTTTTGATGAGCACCTCTTTAAGCACCCTCAGCTTTGTTTGAAGGGAAGGATGTAGCAACAGTCTTCTTTCTACATCAAGAATCAACACGAGGTTCATTCCACAAAACATGACCTCCAACACTTCTGCTGAGTGGTGATCTGTGTCTCCATTCAGAAGCAGGGCTGCCTTTTCTGCAATTTAGTTTTCCTCCCCATTCTTATTTGACTCATCTAGTTTGTGGGAAGGCATAGAAACAAAATTTTCTGAACTGTATTAAATAGTAAAGGCTTCACAATTTCTCTCTACACAATGATGTCCTTTGGTTTCATTTGGAATCACAAATATGCCGAAGGGTAGATCTGCCCCTAACTAAAATCACCAACCAATTCTCCCTGATATAGGACTTAAAATATCACTTAGGTGCAGTGCCCAATCATGAATACAACCTTAGCCCTCAGTAAATGCAAGATAAGTTCTCCATGGTTTATCTGAAAATCAAAACACATATTCTTCAATATTGCGTCAAAATATTTCTTTCATCTCCTATTTTAAACTTATTAGGGCAAGAGTTCTCTCTGTTAACACTAATTATATTGTAATACACATAATAAGTTTCTGATATTATTTATAAGACTAACTCCAGAGCAATGGAATTACTAGTCCCTGTTGTAATAAAATAAAACTCTTTTAATCTAATAGATTAGATAGAGACTAAGACATGTTTGAAAAAAACAGTTAACCAAATATTTAATTAATGCATTTTCAACCAATTTTTTTTCCATGTATCATCTTATTATCTTGTCTGCTCCCTTCACTGAAAATATTATTTAAAATGCTCCTTAACACCAATTGGATCATGAGCTCTTGACCACAGAACAGTGCTTCTTGGGTCACAGTTCAGGCCCCTCAGTGCTTGAACTTTTTTAGGAGCTGGCTCTGCAGAATTTTTAAGAGAATTTCATTTTTCTTCCACATTTCTCAAAAAAATCTGTTTCTTCAAGATCATCATTTTGTAAATGAAAGGGAAAACAAGGGAATCAATTGTTAACAAAGAAAATAATTTTGTGGTTTTAAATCTATTACTGAGGTATTTTATAATCTTCTACCATTGTACAGAGAATGAATCTTTTTTATCTACTCTGTCAAGACATCTTTAATGGAAGAATTTAGATATATAATTGGTAGAGAAAACAAAAAATAAAAGCCTAATACTCCTCTGGTTTTTGCTGAGGACTGATCCAAAGATATTACAATTTTCGTGTCAAAATCCCTTTTGTGTGCAAAATTATGGACTGTGTTATATCAAGGACATGTTCACTGCTCGCCAAAAGCAATAAAAGTCCAGTATTGTTTAAAACATAGAAATAAAGCAGAAGCTTAGAAGTGGAATAATTGACACTCTCTGCTAGGAGGTACATCACTGAGGCACTTCTAACCTTTGTAGGAGCTGGTAGTACTTAGCATCTTGATTTATTAATCACTTATTCCCTAAAAGTCATCCCCAAGAAAAAATTTTCAAGCAGTTTTGAGGTGAAGGATCAAATTCAGCCTTTGAGCATATGGAAATAACTCAAAGTTTTTCTATATATTACCCAGTAAAATAACCTAAGTGATCTCAGCTAGTTCTGAAAATAGGACTTGGGTACCCATATTTCACAGACATTAAATATTATCCAGGACCTAAATGCCTAAAGATATTTTAGAATATGTCTACATGTGCATTAACTTATACTTTATTGCAGGCTCTGATTTTTTCTGAGATTGTGGGTACAGAATTTACAATAAATTAAACTCCTGTTATGTAAATTCAGCCAAATGCAAAGTAAATTTTCTCTAAACAAACATTTGATTTATTCAGTCAGGTTATTCACTTTCAACCTAAAGAAAGATTTCTCTAAACTATTGACTATTTTCCCCCTGGCTGTACCAGTTTGTAATTAAAGGTGATACATTGGTACATTCCCCTAAGGATTTTATCAACGAACTGGGCAGATCAATTCCGAAGACCAGAAAGGAAAATGAGTCCCTATGTATATGCATAGGGATGTATTTCTGAAGAGATATGTAATGCCAAATTCTTCCTCCATTCAAACAGGACATCAATAGTGGTACCTTCTGTAAATTGTTCTGTGTAGCTCTAACAAGGGAAAACAGTCTATGAGGACAGGATATTATTATTGTTATGGATGCAGAACTAATAGTACATCCATGTTATAGACAGAGAGGAAAATTAATGTACAGAAAAACAAAGAATAGAAAAAAATATTCTTATAACTGGGCTCAGCTGGACTTTTTTATATAGACATGCAATATATGTTCTAATAGACATATTTCTTTGCTGAATTGCAGTTATAAACAGAAAATATGAATTCATTCTGCTGTTTGACCTTCACACTTGAATTTAGCAACTCTCCACGTGAAATCCTTGCCAATAGATCAACACAAGATCAAAATCACATTTCTTATTTCTCTCAGTGTTAGAAACTTAATACGCAACTCCTACATTATTTTAATTATGTAGGAAAGAAAAATTCTGTACTGGAAGTGCAGGTCTTGGGTGTGTCTGGTACTTAGTTTATCTACTTTGAGGGTTTTCTCAAGGGCTGTACCTGATTGATGGGTCTCTGCCCACAATGAACTGAACATCGGGTAGATCTTTCTCCCAGCACACATTCTCTTCTTTCAACATGTACTTGCTCTGGGACAGACATGTACTATTTGGCATGAGTAAATCATCTGAAATGAAAGAATAACTTGTAAAAGTTTTGAATCCTCAGCTTGATGTTTTTTGGTAACAATAACTTTTGAAGATGACAAAACCAGTTAAAACAAGGTGGAAAATCAAACATTTTATAACTGTAATTTGAATCTCACTGTAAGTCACATTGATGTTGGTCCATATTAACCTTTATACATTGATCGGGTAAATCCAGAGCAAATGAACATGATGTGATGGGGAGGTGTGGGAGAAGGTTCTTAATTAAACAAATTTCATGAAAACAATGCAATCAGCAGTATTATATTTAAAAACTAATTTAAATTTGCACAAAAAGACAAACTTCACATGCTGCCCAAGAAAATCTCCCTGATGGCAATTGGGGAGAAATAGAATTGACAAGATGTAACCTAATCTCTCTCAAAATATATATATGCAGCAAAAAAAAAAATAAAAATAGACCGTAGTTAAAACTAAAGAAAAGAAAACTGAAAATTTAGAAGACAGGGTTCCAAACATCTGTCTGTCTGTTTAAGTCAATGAAGACTGCAGTCATATATGTCCTAACCTCTGCATCTCTTTTGGAGATCTCAGATCTTTGGATCCATTTCAGTTTGACCTCTTTTGTCAAGTGTGGAGATTTGAGGGCAAAATCAGGCACAGAACTTACAGGCACACACAATTATTTTTTAGCTAGTGCATATAGACATAGGCTAGAACAACTATGTTGTACGGAAAAACTACATCTTGCCTTGAGATAGGTGAGGATGTGTGGCAGGATATAGCATGAGATATATTCACAAACAGCAGTACAGTCATCTGAGGAGTGTCTGCTGGCCATAATGACACAAGGAAAGTGCAGAATTGTGATGTTCTGCTGTTCTTTGAAGTAAACTGATCATTAGTATTACAGATCATCATCTGAATCTACCTCTTTTCCTCAGATTTTATACCTTTTCCTGAAGGTGTTTTTCTTCTGAATAATTGATTATTAACTTACTATTAGCATAAAAATCTCACTTCTTTGCTTCCACCTTCCTATTATGAACAAGTTATTGTACTATGGGCTCTCTCACAGGTTAATGGCAACAGCTGCTGCTCGGTGATATCCACACCTATATCACAAGCCGAACCTCCTGAATCCAGAGTCAGGTCACATCATTGATTACGTAAGTCTAATGACACCTTCAAGCAGAAAACTTTATCTGCAGTTGTCTGGGACGTTGCATTTCCCCCAAAATAGGTATTTGGTAGCTGACAACTCGATTTCTGCAATTCATATTTATAGATAAAATCACATCCCAGCCGTGTGCTCCATGCTCTGTGTCCATGCCTTACTGATCTCCTTGAGCAAGAGGTCCTGTCCTGGGTTTCAGGCTTTATTGACTTTGTTGTGATTACAGTATATTACAGGAATCCCTGCCTGCTGGCACCACTGAGTTACTCATCAGTAGTGAGGGATTCCTGCTATCCTTGTCTGCAGATGTGTCACACAGCTGTTTAGAATAATAACTCCATATCTGTCAGCTATTAAGACACTGATTTTCTCTTTTAGCCACCAAGCTCGAGAGGCAGAGGCAAGAGTTCTAGGTACTTCAAGCTGAAAATCTTTGTCACAGAGTAAAGTTTTCCTTACAAAAAGTGCATTTCTATAGTAAACCAAACTTGTCTTTCCAAGGAAGACTGTGAATCTTTATCAACAGCACCATGATACTAATCCACTGCTAAGTTAATTATTTTTAAATTTCCAGTCTTGTTTTAAGTGCAAAGTCTGGGAGACTCAAAGCTGGATTTCATCCCAGACATTAACTCCTTAGTGTCAGTGAGGGTTTGTACATTTTATGAAGCTTTGACATGGCAGATAAAGAAAGAGTCTCTGTGGAATGGATACGGATGAGCATTTTTTTCTTCCTCATGTTTTTTCCATTAGCACTGGAATGCCTCAAAAACGAGAAGGAAAGATCCACTAACTGTCAACAACTATTTAAAGACTCCTTCTGCATGGATCATTTGTAGAGCCATTAGAGCAGGTCTGTCACTTAACTCCATATTGAGAAGACAGCCTAACATAATTCCTGCAGGCTTTGCTCCCTTAAGTGTTCACTTTGGTTTGCTTAAAGAGCATTAGCACACAATGTGACAGGATCTCATAGGAAAAAAACTAAATGCAGACTCTCAGGAGGGGAAGGAATAATCACCTCAGTCTTTTCCTTCAGTACCTCTGAAGAGATACTGTAAGACCCTCACCTAAAACTTAGGCTCAAAGAGCCAGTTTCTTTCTTTCCATATGCATTTTATTTTTCTTTAATAATGTCCTCACAATCCTACCAGGAAGCATCTGCCCTCCCACAAGAACTGAAAATTTGTTGCCCTTTTTTTTTTTCTTTTTGGGTTGACTTGTTTCCTTTAAACTCTCAACAGGTTACTTTAGGAATTTTAAGTTATACCTTGATAAAATACCAAAAAGTTTTCTTCAAACTGCACTTGTTCTTTGTTTCAGAACCGTGACTTATCTGCATTGCTGTTTACAGTTGCATGAGTTGATCTAGATGGTTACAATCAGAAACTCATCAAGCACTAGAACACAATGCAACTGCAATGAAGCAATAAAAGTCAGAAATGAAATCTGTCCAGAATTCTTCCTTTTTTTACAGATTTCTCCAGAAGAAACTCTACACTTATTAAACATTCATTGTTATTGTAAAAGCCTTTTGTTAAAGAAAAGAAGTTTGCTTTTCGTTGTTGCTTTGTTGGTTTTTTTTCTCCTTGAAACTCTAACAACAGTACAATCTTCTTTGTGCCTATCCTATTTAATGCATATACAAAAATAAATTTAAATTCTAACTTTATATTTATGTTTACAGTATGCATATTGAGGATCATCTAGTTATGGAATTCTCTTTTGTTTGTCTGTGTCTTTTAAAATAGATTTTTACAAATATTCTTTCTGTGCTTTTGTATGTCAAACAATTCCAGCCCCTATGGAAAATCATTCAAAATGTCCTATTAGTTAGAAACAGTTTTGACCCCAGTGCAAAACTTAGTTCCACCAATCCAAGCCCTATAGCTATGTTAATTATTATTCATGAGTATAGCAGCTGCTTCCATAGACTCACACTTTTTTTCTGATAAATTTAGGGTATTCTCTCAAGGAAGATCTGGAAAGTTTATTTAAATACCCATTCTCTGAGTTAAGTGGTGAAAGAATTAACATGATGAACACCTACCTCTATCCCCCTCTGCATGCTGTCTTGCTTCATAAGAACAAAATTTCCTCCTCCTCCACACACAGTAGTGGTACACCAGGTGTATGACACTGTTTTCTGTTTGACCACAGGAAATAAAAGATTTTTTGAGTTGTCTTGACACTTTCCCAATCTTGTTTTCAATTTAAACCTGCAGACATAGTTTGCCACCTTGTGGCAAACGTGTTTTTAAAAACAATGAATGAATAGGCCTGTTTTCACAAATCATGTCTTATTTCAATCATTTCCTAAAATTTAAGTCCATAGTTCAAAAAAACAGCCTTTGAAGCATGGGCCCTATTTTCTAGGAATTAAATAAATAAATAATCCTTTTTAAAATATATTTAAAATAATCTCTCAGTTTAGCTAACTGAAGTATACTGATATCTGCAGCCAAGAAAAAACATTTAAACACTGATGACATCCACCTAAGCAGTCGTATAATCTGTGTAGGTTGCTGACAGATAAGTAACTATAGACAAAGTCTTTCATGCCTACAGGTACCGACCATCTTATTAAGAGAAAAAGTTTTCTTAAGATCAGCAATTGTGGTTAAACTATCAACAAAGACCAAGGTTTACAAGTAGCTGATGTTTCCGTATGGTGGTGAAACCACAAATAAACATTATAAAATTGGAGTGGTAGTGAAAATACTACAGAATTATTTTGTGTTCTTTTCCAGTCATTTTATATAGAAAAAACAGCTTGGTTACATTTACATGTGTTCAACCAGAATACTAGAAACAAAGATCCAAACAGCTCTCCACCTAATTGGACCTACAACTACACCCATCCTGAGCATTTAATTGTTAAACAGTAGAATCTGCTTCCTTTTTCTGGGCTATTCACTACTCAAATAGTTTATGAGAAGGCATATAACAAAGTGTTTTGGACATAAATCTGAAATATAAGAGACATAAAATTCATTCCCAGTTGTGGACTGGAAGGAAAGGAGCTCTGAACCTCGGTCCACCATGTCCCAGAGTGGTTCTGTAGAGACTGAGCACACGTGAGAACTGCTGCTACCTCTACATTTGCTTGATGAGCTATTCCATAGACCTTCTCCTTTCCACAAAACTTTTGCTTCTCCTATTGCTATTGTCTCAACCTGAGCAGTCATTTGAAGATTTTTAAGTCACGTGAAATACTTTTCTGTTAATTAACTGGGAAGAAAAACCTATGTTCTTAATTAGCCAGACTATTTGTTTGTTGGTGTGGTTTAGTTTGGTTTTAGGTTGTTTTTGTTTTTTTGTTTTTGTTTTTTTTTTTGTTAAGAGCTTAAAGCAGTTATGGCAATGCCAGGATTTACTCAGATTTAATAACTCTACCTTCAGGCTGTCTTGTCTTTATTCCAATTTTTTTTGCAAATGTAGATTCAGTTTTTCCTAGAAGTTTCTTTTGGCTCACAGATCCTATCCTGGGAATCTTCTTGTCTTATATATGTTTCACTACTTTGATACAGGCTCTGAGGCATAAGGTAGATGTGAACGAGAAACTCATGTGTCTTAGGTTGAAAAGTAATTGTCACAGGTCTTTATGGTCCTAACAGATTAGTCTCCCAATACCAACTACAGGAGAGAGTAATCAACTACAGGAGAGAGTAACCAACTGTGTTTCAGGTAGAGATATTCTCAAAAACGAGGAGTAGAGCACTGCTTCATTGAAAAAGGTTATCCTCAGCTGCAAATGTTGTGTTTTCCATCAAGTTTTTAAATTTCCCTCAAGTTTTTAATATTAAGCCATAAGGGACAGTAAAGAGCGATTCGTGTAATTAATTCAAAGCGGCAGAGAACTCCATGACAAATCATTGAGCATCTCTGTTAGCATATAACCTGCTAGCTCATTTTGAGATGTCACAAAACAGAGTTCTCTGGATTACTTTTTCTCTATGTTAGGAAAACTTCAATTTCTGTTTTGAATGAGAGATAAAATTAGACCACACAGCTGTTTTTCAAAGGCATAGATCTCCAAAGTCTTTCTCTTCTTATGAGCAAAACCTCTTTCCTGTCCCACCCTCCCCTTTACCGTCTGAATATCCATTTGGACTGCTTATTTTTTGATTGCACTTTGAAGCTATATTGACATATTGACCTGTTTCATATCACTTTATGAGCTGATATAGTCATACCAAGACTGAATCTCCTCTTTCCCATGTGTTTTCTTTTCCTTTAGAATACAGATACAAGCCCCTCTCTCTGATCCATCCAAGGGGCAAATAATGCAATTGCAAAATATTGGAAGCTAGGTGTTTTTAACTTGTCTAATCTCTCAGTATCTATATGCCAGACTACTTTCCTAGGTAAGGTTACAGATGCCTTAAAATCGTTTTCACTTGCTGCAGCTATTTTGAAAATCAGGAATAAGTAATGCACATGTTAACACAGCCTTGGAGATTTTCTGCTATGGAATACTCTACTGTTTAGCAGTAATGAGACTAAAAATCTGCTCAAGTGAATTGATTCATTTCCTCCCTTTGTTTGCCAGAAATCTTTTGTTCCTTTGTGTTTCTATCACATGGCACTCAAGAAGAAGACAGCATATCTGGGTTCTATCATAAAAACACAAGGGTTCAGGCTCGAGAGCTTTCTGCTGCCTAAATGAAATAAGTTTAGTCTAACAGCAATTCAGTCATACCCTGCTAAGCAACTTTATTCTTCCTCTTTATAAGTATATAACTGTATCAAGGCACCTAGGAGCACTAAATAATAACTTATTTTGAGCCTTAAACATATTAAAAAATCAGCATAAAATAAGGATGATAAAATTCTAGCATGTAGTAGATTGTAATGACTCTGCTTCTACACTACAAATCCAAAATTTTAAATAAATCAGAAGTAAACAAGCATTATAGGAAGATGAAAGCTGAAATTTCTTGTAAATCTGAGATCCAATGCTTTAAAGAAAAGGAGTGAAATACCACTTAATGCCATGAATCTTCAGTCAAATTATGGGAGCCATGGAAATTAAAAAATGCAGTACCTAATCTAATTTTTTCCTTCCTATCTAAACTACTAGCCTTTGGGTTAACATGAAAAATATTCAGCTCTTACTCACAGTGGGTAATTATTCAGTCATGAGAGGCAACTGCCCAATTAGGAGTCAAGTGCTGTAACAGCAGCTGAAGAATGACCAGCTGCAAACAGCATTACTGATACATTGGATCATATAACCAATATGCTTTCCCCTTCATGCTCCAACATAAAAATGTAAACTACCTTTAGGAGAACAATAAAGTCAGTAATTGTTGCATGAATTTATATCATTGAGAACATATTTTGGATATGTCTGAACAGAACTGTATTAATTTAATTTATGTTCCTTGCCAATTACTTGATTACTAAACCAAATTAGCTTCAGGTATTCCAGAACATATCCAGTGTTCAGACAAAATACACTGCTTATCAGCTGTGAATATTTTCATGCGTAAGCCAGAGTTTTTTAAAAATTCTTTTCGTGAAAATCCATTCTTGACTCTTCAGGGTGCAGTAGAGGCAAGAGATGCTGGTGAGCAGGGTTAGATGATAAGCTCTTTTGGGATGTAGCTCTATAACCTTATGAGGAAGTTCAAGTTTGTGGTTTTTTTTTTTTTATTTAAGAGAAAAAGGGAAAACATTCTTTCTTTTAGCAAGCATTGATCGAGATTTTCATCCAAAGGGCTGGGTTCAACTCTTCTGTTTAACAACCCCTGTCTACATTCCAGAAACTCCTATGAGGTTTTTCCTCAAGTAAAATAAAAAGTATTTAAAAAATATAATTTTGAGTTGATCAATACTTTTTTGTTTGTTTGTTTTCTTTAAATCTTAATCCAAAACACTGCCCACTTTTAAGCATAACTTTAGGCTGGGATCTAGATGAATACGCGTAGGTGATCATTTTATCTCTATAACAAATCAACCCAAAACCTCAGGCATGAGCACCTTCAGGGAGTTCAGATTCATGCTTGAATCCAAACGGTGTGGCTTAGGCTCTCTTCAACAGATACACAACCAGTAATTAAAAATCATCTCATGCTTCTTGGAAGGAACCTTTGAGGGGCGTAACAACATTTCTTACTCAGTCAAGGAATAATGGATATTAAAAGCCACTCAACCATCATATTAAGACCTACATGGTTTCTTCCGTACACTGAAGACAACTGATTTTTTTGTGAGCTCCTGCAGGATTTTGTGAGTTTGTTTATTATAGACAAAAATCCTTTGGAATAAAGTCAACAGTCTCATGTATATAAAGAAAATTATCCTACCTGACACTTTAGGTAGAGTTTTTAATTTCACTATGGCAACATGAGGCTTTTGTTGTGAGTGTGGCTGTCCATGTATATTCCTAATTTTGCACTTCCTTTCTCCTCCCAGTGAAACAAATACTTTGTTAAAGGAATTCAGCAGGAGAGTAGAAGGATCAGCTATAATTCAGCTTCTACCTGTTTTTTGAAAAAGGATTACCAGCTACAGCAAGTGAAACTCTGTGTTATGCCTAATGGAGGTAAAAAAGAGATGTTCATGTTCATGCCTCCCACATGGGAAGATTTTTTAAACAGGTCCCAGGCACAGGAAAAGTTTCAAATGGAGCCTTGTGCTTTCTTTGACTCTGAAGTAAGTCAGGCATGCAGCAGAAATATATGAGCACAAGACTTCCTTATTTCCTGTGTCCATGGAACTCCTTGTTTAAGTAATTAGTCTTCATGACTGTATACTAACAGCTTATATAAAGAGAATGCTTCTGGTATTGTTTTTTATGCAAGAGCAGATGAAACACCAGTTGTGCAAGAGATTTCCCTTTGTGAATTAACCCAACAACTGCAGGGTCAATTACCTCTTATCCTCCCATACTCTCATGTGGAACAGCAGCTGTCTCTTGTGTTCTTGCTGCCTGGGAGGCAACAAGAGTGTGTGATAGGTACATTGTTTTAATTAGCATTCTTGCATGGATATACACTCAATTAATGCTAGATGTAGTGCATGATGAAACAGCTTGAGAACTGTCAGAATCAAGGCAGCTGAACAAGGATGTTGGTTTGATCTCTTGAATCTACCAGGAAAAGGTCTGATTTCCTTCCAATGAGCATTGCCTATGTGCCTGGTGTCTAAGAATGGCTCATTGCTTTTCAGTCTCATTTCCTAAAAGTCTTGGCTGAGTAACATACCTCATTATGCCCTGACATGGAAAAAATAACCATGACTATTTCTTAAATTTCTGAAGCAAGTTCTGTGAGAGATGTACGATCTGAGAAATGCATGAGCAATACTTTGGCTCTTCAACACTGTTAGTATAACACAACATCCCAGAGTTTACCCTAGAGGTATATACAGCAAGATATCCTTGCTGAAAGATTTTTTTGTGGTACTTTTTTTTGGTTTGCAATATTATCTTTTCATTGTGAAGACCAGAAATCTGTGTAAGATAATTTGAATACATCAGTTGACTTTGTTCTCAATGTATTCACAAGGCATAATGGCATCTCTGATGCATGAGTTGTAATCAAGGATCTAGAGAGAAATTTTCATATAAATAAACTTTAAGATTTCTGTAAAAGAAAGCACCCAAAAATCTATCAAGCAACCTGGCTGCAGTATGAGATAGCAGAAGAAAGGTTTTCCTCAGAGATGCTTCTTAACAGTCTTCCCTTCTTTTATCTCTCTTTTCTCTAATAGTTTTTTATTTTTCAGAGATTTTTTTCAAATGTAAGTGCTTTTGTAGGGAAACCACTTACAGGTAAGAATCTTTCACCGTTGCAGACACTTCCATCAAAGCAATTTGTGTCATTCTTGGAAGAGGCAGCCTTTTCCTTTGATTCTTGGAAGAGGCAGCCTTTTCCTTTGTGTCTCTTTCACAGTTGTAACTGATTTACCAGCTCTCTCCTTTTCCTTGGCACTTACAATTTTGCAATTTAAAAGTCCCTAGTCCCGGCCTTTTCTGGAAAGGTGAGTGTGGCTGTGAACACAACTTCTGAAAAGCTAGTCTGGACACTGGCAGAAGAATTAAGAGCAGAATAGCCCCTTGACAGGAAAAAAAAAAAAAAAGAGAGTGAGAAAGAAAATAAAAAGAGAGGACTCTCTATCCCCTGGCATATCTGTTGTGGCCCCCTGTGTTCAGTTATAACATTATGGTTTCATCTTGGGATATCTAAATTAGTATTCCCCAATGAGTAAGATGTTAGCACCTTTCACTATGGCAGCACAGTTCTTCCATTGTCCTTCGAACACACAGTCCTTTATCCCTATTAGCAAATAAATCTATCCTTTAAAAATATAGAAGGTTTTCTGCTTTAATATTTCATTCCTCCAGTATAATGAACAAAAGACACAGCTTTCTGTCTGAGTAATGGGAAGTATTTTAAAGAACATAAAGAGGATTTTTCTGAAAGCATATATTATTACCCTGCTACTGGTGACTTTAGTCTTATTATCAACAAGACAAATCATTTTTATTCAACTCTATTTATACATGTGGTAGACCAAGAGAAAATGTTTTTAAAAAGGCTCAATGACGTGCTACTTAAGTGTGGTTTTCAGCTTTAAGTGATTTATTATCTATAAATTGAAAGATTTTATTCCAGAAGGCTTTAGGACACTGCACTCTTCCTCTTCCTTGTAAACTGTATTTGGGCTAAGATTACATCAGGTGAAAGTTCTAATGTCTTATGAAATAATTACATCCAGGAACCATTTGGTTCTCATTAGATTCAAGACTGAAGGAGCAAAATATTTTGAAGGAAGGAAACTTCCCTCTTCCAAGAAACACCCCACATCCACAAAAATATATCCTATAGGCAAGTTCTTTATCACCCCAAAATATGCCTAGTAAGCACACAAACCTAACTTCATGGACCTACCACTGTTTTTTAAAACCCAAGATCTTTTCATGTAATAGTGCATTACTAATTAATTACGTGTCTTAGTCTTCTTCTGCCTTCCAGTGTTTTTCCCTCTTCCATATTTTATAGCTCTAAATGTTTTTGTGGTTTCAGATCTCTGCCTACTTTTTCTCTCTTTTGTCTCCAATTATTCCTACTAGCAATGCTATGGCTCTCCCGTATGATAAAGGATCACCATAATCTGATTGAAAAGTGGTTTCAGAAGAGGAAGAAAGTAAATGCAGTATTTTATACTCATGATTCCTGCTTTCTTTTGTTTGTTTTACTCTGTGTAGATGATGACCTTCAGAAATTCATTCTAGCCCAGAAAATTCCCTCACAAAGGAGACCCAGGAGATCCTGTGTAAATCTCAATAGAACAGGAATTGGAGAGTTGGCTAGGAGCTTCAGTTTTTTCTCCCTCAAAATAAATTTCTCTGTTTCTTTCCTCAGGCTTTGCTTCATTTTCTGTGACCAGAGATGTTGCCTAAGTGTGAAAGGAAAAGGAAACTGTCAGCAAGTCAGACTGGGTATATAATTGGCAGCAGAACATTAAATTTCTCAAGTCGAAAACCTCTTTTTTTTTCCACAATACATGGCAACTGTAGACCTTCGACATCAAGACTTATGTCTGGAATGGCAGCCTTAGGAATGTCTTAAGGGTAAGCAACTACCAAGATTTTCTTTGATAATGAGATAATTAATTAATGAGAAACTGTGCGAGTTGAGCACACAGTTACTTCTGGAGAGTCTAATTAATATCTATCTCCATCTTCAGGTGCCAAATCCGGTCCCATGCATCCTGCTGGTTCCTAACAAACCTTGAAGTCTGAGTACTGTCAGCACCCTCTAAAATTACTTGAAGACTGACATGGGAAAGTTATTCTAGTGTTCTGGGATGTATTTGCATGAATGTCAAGAACAGATCATAGGAAAGTCTTTCTTTCATTTATTATTAACTCATTAGAGGTCCATTGAAAAATTACTAGCAAAGAATGGGAAGAGACATTGAAATTTAAAGGTATATATTTGTTTGCCAAAATTTCAGAGTCATCCCTGTGACTCATCTTACGTAATCACTGTTTTAATTACCTGTGTTTCTGAGATGTCTCTACTCTGTAGCTTGCTCAGATGGTTTTAATTACAGGTACCCAAGAATAATTACAGTGAAAGTAGTGTAAGAGAACAGTTCACCGTGGCCCTTGAGACGTAGGTCTAGCCCGTACAAAAAGAAGCTAAAACCAGTCCATTTATATCCTACCATCAAGAAGATGGGTAACAGATGTTGAAAACTATTAATATATACTTCAAGGGTATGAAGGGTGGTGTCCTTCCGTCACAAAACACATCAGTATTGCTGTGGTTCATTGTCTCATCTTCTGCTATGAATATTTTTGTCATTTAACCACCTAATATGGTTGTCTGCTTCTTATGGAAGTTTGACTCAAGGTTTTTGAGACACAGGGCAATCTCCCATGCTGCAGAGGCAGCTGCAGCTATGCTACCACAATATTTTCAGTCTTACCAATTTATGGAGGTTTGTATATCTATCTAACCTGTTTGATCAGTACATTACTCCATCATCATGTAGGAACTTTTTGAGCCAAAGAGAAACATTTTCCTTTTCTTCATAGACGATCCTCCCTCATTTTGTTTTTCATTCCTCAAGTAGGGACAAAGTAGTAGTTAATGAGGACGGAATGTGCAGAGACCAAAAGCCTGGGTTCTCTTTCCTTTCCTGCTATGATTTCTCTCGCTTTCCTACACATTTTTGTATCTCTCAGTCCCTTCTATGGTTAGCAGTGTGTCCTGAAGTTAAATACCTGATAAATTCTGTGAGTTGCTAAGAAACTATAATAATAGAGGGAGATTTCAGATTGTTTTTTCTGTGGACAATCCCTAGAAGTTTAATTTTTTTTTTACTAGTTTGAGACTGTTGTGGTTCACCTTTCTCCACCCCAATAACTTGAAAAGCATCAGTGTTTCAGACTTACTAAAAAGCAATGTTTGGCAGGAAAGGGTCTTTCTCTTCAGTGGTCTCAAACATCTCCCTTCCTCAATGATCAGGTTGCATGAGGTGAATATCCCGTGAATTTAAGTGTCCTTTTATGCCATCCTCAGGAGAAGACAATATTAAGAAACTCAGACACCCAGAACAGACCTGTTACTTTTGGAAACAAAAATCTTTTCCCTGAAAAGCTTTATTTAAGTGTTCCACTTAAAGCACATTTTCCCAATTATTTTTTCATATTTAAAAGTCTCATAAAAACTGTACATTCCAGATCCTTTATCTGTCCTCAGATAAGGATTATTGTGTGTCATAGGATAAAACTTTGTGGAAGTCCTTTGCAAGTACATCTGTAGTATATGATGGCTGTTTCTGTTTCATTATGAAGAACAGAGATTGGGATTGATGTACAAGGAAGGAACATCAAAGATATTATTTGCTGGTAGTGCAATAAGTCTGGCCAGAAATGTTCACAGTTTGCTAACATGATTAAATAGTGGTTAGGGACTAATTCAGTAGGAGTACCTGACTGCTTAGTATTCATGACATATGGTCTTTTTCTAAAACAAATGTAGAAGATCTGAGATTTGTCAGGGAACTTTGTCTCGAATAAATACTGAGAAGGAAATAATTAAATCATTGCTGTAATGCTTCTGTAGTTAGCAAGGTTTGGGAACATTGCAAATGATGTTCAACTAGAAGCTAAAGAAAAGACATTATTAAAATAAATGATTCTACTGGTGAGTTTGGAATTGAAAAAATGCCACAACTGTTGTTGAAGGATTGAAATGAGAAGAAATTAAAAGGATATATGAGAGTTATGAGACCTCAAATGTAGTTGACCACAATTTTATTTTTCTTTCTCCTTCAAGACATTACTTATTTGAAATGGAAATTAGTGCCACATAGCCATCTAAATGTTAATTGTCTCTTCTGCTACCTATGCGCTTACGTGCAAAAAAATCCTAAGGTCACAGTCTTGTGAGAAGAAAAGGCCACAGATTCTGAGAGTTCTTCCACTTAGAATATTCCCTAATTATATTAACCTTTAGCAGTTACAGAACTGGGACATGAAATTTAAAGATACACTCTTTCTTCAACTATTAATGTAAAAAACTCAGGTAGAGAAGTTCCACAGAGGAATAAAGCAATATAAGGGAAACAAAGTATTTGCCTTGCCTCTTCCACCTTTGATCTTTGATTTTCTTTAATAAGAAAGTCTAAATGAAAAAGATATTTTGTGAGGAGTTTGAGGAAAGAAGAGAAGGAATCACTGAAAATAGAAGAGGGATCACACAAGTCTCACACGAGATCAGTTCTGCTGAAGTCTAGTCTTACTCCACAGTGTGAGGAATCAGAATCAAGACACTGTGGCTTTAATGCCAAAACTAATGTACGAGCCCTATGTAATACTAAATGTTTTAAAGATACTAGAACAACAGTATTTTTTAAGGATTTTTTTTAATCAACCTCCAATTCCATTATCCAAAAGCTGTCACAAGCCTCATTTCTTGCTCCTTCAGGTTGTACTTCAGCCTATAGCAGGCCTTATGCAAAGAATTTACAGAGAGGGTGTTTAAAGTCAATCACTGAGCCACAGAAGGCACAGGCCCTAGCAGCTGATATCATCACACTCAAATTAGTGCACTGAATGTGTGAGAAATATTACCTTGATGATCCAAACACAATCATATCCATGAGCCCAACCTCTTGCCTATGCCCTACCAAAACCTCTTCTACATGGAGCTCTCCCAGGCATGGGTTGTCTGCCTGTACAAAACTGTGTATTGTTCAGTCACTGAGTAAACACTTATCACTACATTTATAAAAAGGTCAAATTTCCTGGGAAAAGCATATCTTCACAGAATGTTACTGTGCCATGTGGGAAGAGTTTTCAATCCCAAACGTTGAATATCTTATCCAGATCAACATCTTTGATTTCCTCTTATCCACAGAGGCTACTGCCCCTGTCTCTGACTCCTGGTACTGTAATAGCTAAAGTTTGGAAGAAAGAGGGTCTGTGTGATAGAAATGTTCTTGCTTATGTGTCTCTATGTGACAGCAAGAGCACTAAGAGTGATACCAACAACCATAGTACACACATTCACTGCAGTAAGATAGTGTTGAGAGGTGGGTTTGTTTTGGGGGTCTTTCTAAGTTATTATTATTTTCTCCCTGTAAAAACACAAACAAAAAGAAAAATCTGAGCACTCAGAAGCACAAGAGGAAAATTGCACCCTGACATCCAGTGTGCAGGAAGGCAGGGTACTGACAGACACATGGATAAATAGCCAGAGGCTCTCCTAGGCCCCAGCTAACTTGTAAACACATGTGGGTTCCACATGTTCACTTCTGATCTGAAGCTGGATTCAGACTCTGAATAGAAGGCTTGGCAAGCATGCTGCTAGTCCTGGGGACTCTGTTTTCTTATCAGACCTGAGGTGTCTGAGCTGACTTGACCTTCAGCAAATGTACCACTCCAATTGTTGCTATGAGTTCCCACACCTCTACCCCTCCGAAACTGTCCTGTGAATGGCATAAGGCTTTGAAAACTAAGTTAATTTTTCTTTTATTTAAGTCCCTTTGTATCTATGTTTTCAATCTATGTAATTACAAGATCTCACTTTTACTGGACGCAGTAATAGCAAAGAAAAAAATGTTTAATATTTTGCATCTTACAAACTGTCTAGAGTGGAACACCAGGGAAAATGTTGATGTTCTCATCCAGGAGAGCACCCACAAACAGCTGTTCAGAGAGCAGACAGACTGCTAACAGGAGTGCTGGGAGACCCACTGCTATGACTGGGTCATGTTGCCCTGGGCAAGACAAGGCAAAAGTGTAGCAGTAAAATTTTCCTGGGAGAATGACAGATTCAAAAAAGGTGTTTTGTTTTGGGTTTTTTTTCATTTGGCCAGGGAAAAAACCCATCCCCTGATTTTCATGATATGGCAAATAAAACTGGTAATGTGCTGCTTTCAACCTACTGAAAACCTTTGCTTGCTAATCTTTTATGCTGTCCTAAATTTCAGAAGCAAAACAAAGTTTTGAATAGAATAAAGTTTAGGAGGACAAGAGAGAGCTATTATTTTAGTCTTAAAATATTCACCATTTTCACCATTTTAATTCTTTTAATTCTTATGTTCTAATCAGTTTAGGGTTTATCAGATAACATTTTTCTCAAACTGACCTCTTCTATTCAGATATATATTAAGAAGGCAAAAGAGCTCCAGAATAGTAGCAATCTCCTCATCTGATCCAGAAGCATGATATCATCCAGATACATGCAAATCTCTGAAATACTTTATATGTATACAGATTTTAAAATACGGTCCTAATGACAGAAGTCTGGGAGAGGGATAAATTTCATGACAATTTTGGTACATTAAAGCTATGCTTTCTGGGAGTTCAGGTATGGTAACATTGATTTAAGGAACAGCCAAGGACTTTAATCCAGAAGTACTGGCACAATTAATCCTCTACTTTGGCCTTTCTAGGCAAAGTATTTGCAGGCAGTTTTACCTCAGCCTTCCCTTCTGCTTGAAACATCATGCCTGCTTTCACAAGCCAATTCTTAAAATGTGACAGATGTTGAAGTACTTTATAAATCGTCCTCAAAAATTAAGGCAGCTACTTCTTGATTCACTTGAGGCCTGTCCCTGAGAAGTGGTGACATATTTCTGCAGAACATAAAATACCCTTGGCTCCTTCTTGCATCATCATATCCAGGGATGGTTCATTATTTTCACAGAATGTATTGCAGGCATTTGAGATACCTGAACTAGCCCTAAAAAACAAGCTCTGAGATGTATCAGAGACCCAGATTACAGCATATCTTTTAGCTGCCTGAGATACAGTATGTTGCCCTTTACTATAAGCCTTCAGTCCTGTGTCCTTTAGATATGAACAGACTTTTTTAACAGACATAGATATGAAACATTCTAAAAAAATTATCTGAAGGGTTTAATAATGTTTATGGATATTTGCTTTTACCAGTGAAACCCTATGTCTCTCAAAGATAACATTCGAGTTTATAACTAGAAAATTCATATTATCTATTCATATTATTCTTTTATCACTATATTTCTGAACTCTATCAATTTAAAGAAGGCAGCCAATGGAAAGAGAACAGTGGACGTTTCTAAGGTCCTAATTTTTATGTTTATTATAAACCTTTCAGAGATTCATTTAATGTCTAGTGGTTGGTTTCTCTTCTTCTTTTTTCTCTTTTCTTTTCATAAAACAAATAAAACACAAAACAAACCAAAAACCGACAAAAACATGCCTGAATTAAAAGTCTGAATGTCAGAGATTGCTGACACAGATTCAGAAAACGCAAAGTGATTTTATGTAGAGGTGAAACACTAAAGCTAATAAAACTTGTTGGAAGGCTGAATTGAGTATTGATGATCACCTGCCACCGGATTAGTTCTGGTAATTTTTGGTACAAACTCGAACGGAAATTTAGGATGGTTTCTTTCAAGTGTGCGGTCTTGCTACCATCTAGTGGACAAAATAAATCTTCGCACTATTCTTTCTATGCCGGGATTCAGACGCTACAACCACCCATATCTGCGGTAAAAAAAAATAAATAAATAAATAAATAAATTGAGACCTTATATTCGTCAACAAAAGCACGACAGGTGAGAAAATTATAAACTAGTGCCACCAATGGAGACCAAAAAGTTGTTTGTTTGTTTGGGTTTTTTTTATTAGATGAATAGGAAGGTATGATTTCTTTACAACACATTACATAATTTTACTGCAGATTTAGACCTCTACTGATTTCAAAAGAGAGGCCTGGGAAGCATTTGATGTTGGCTCTTTTGGCTCAACAATCAAGCACCAGCCTAGCAGATCTCACTCTTGGTCTTCAAAGACAGACATAACAAATTATTCTGATACAGAAAATGAAGACAGATAACTATTGGTAAAAATTCTGTTGTACTGGATGTGGGACCTGAAGACAGATTGTCTGGAGATTTTCTGCTGAACCCTGAGTTTAACAGCTAGACGTAATCAGTGGAATAAAAATAAAGTTATCTGTTCAGGATATAATGATATTGTACTGGACAGCAATAAAACTGCCTAATCATTGCTCATAGCACCTTTCAATCTTCTAGTTTTCGTTTTCCCGTCTCGTCGTCCCTTGCAGGACAGATCTATTTTTTTATTCCATGCTGGGGAGCAACTTTTCTTGTGGATTTTCACTAACAATACTGACTCTGCCATCTAGTGGCAGACATACAAATAAAGAATATTCAGGAATGCTGAATGGCTGCAGTTTTTGGTAACTCTAGGAAGAAAGTCCAGTTATTAATTAATGTTTCCATTTAGTCTTCTGAATTAATCTTTGCAGGTTTAAAACTGAACATAAGGAGTATTTAGATATTTTGGACATAGTATTATTTTTGAGAAAGATCTACTGTGTGGAAAACTTCATTTACTCAGTTTTTTGTGTAAGTCAAACTAGTGGTTTTGTAGTATCTCAAGGCCATACTTATAATCAAAGCCCCACTAGAGCTTTCCTTAGTGAAGGATTAGCAGCTTTTTTAAGCAAGTTCTCTAAGCAAGCCAGAGGAAAGTTTGGAAATACTTAAAGTTCTTTCTAGTTTTTCTTCAGAGAAATCAAGGCACATAATATTTTACAGAAATTCTCTGATTCAGTCCAACATGAAGAACAATACTGGTAATTTCCACAAACTTGTCTTCACCACAGGCTCATACACTACTCTATAGCTAGTTTCAAAAGTGATTTCTTGTGTTAGTAAAGGCATTTTAGGGTAAATCTTTATTATTCAATGTGACCTAGATGCCAAAATATTTATTTAAAACTTTCTACTGCCTTTTGGGATT
The DNA here is from genome assembly GCF_001604755.1 of Lepidothrix coronata. Lineage (NCBI taxonomy): Eukaryota > Metazoa > Chordata > Aves > Passeriformes > Pipridae > Lepidothrix > Lepidothrix coronata. Next base: position 1,416,577 of record NW_016690200.1, read on the forward strand.
CCTAAAAATTCCAACTCTTAGTGCTTATTTTCTTATATGTTCCAGACCTTGAAGACTTTGTTTCTTGCCTAACCTTAGGGAAAAGTCTAGCCTAAAGATAATCAGTAAGTTCAAGTAAATACTGTAAATAAAAAAAACGGTGCATTAAGAAATTCCACAGAAATGGATGGATAAGAACCAACTGCAAACCAATAAAATAAATAGAATGAGGAGCACTCCGGAAAAGTGTGGGAATTAAAGTATTTTTCTTAAAAATTTGATGTTATGTGAGTGCTACTTTTGTCTCACAGCAACAAAATGGGCTAGAAAAAATGACTAAAATGGAAACATGCAAGCAAGATCAATCACATCTGTAACTCTTGGCAGGTCAAGATGCACAATCTGCACATGTTCTGTCTCCCTACTGCCTGTTCTGTTGCTGAGCCAGTACCTGAGGCAACGTCCAGTGTACGAAGTCATAAAACAAGAGTAGTTGTGGAGCTGCACTTGTGCCAGGGAACATATCACATCACACAATTCAGAGAATAATATTTTTGAACTAGAAATCCCACACCACAGCTGCAGGCTGAGGGCTCCTTATGCCTTATTACCCCAAGAGGTACCACATGCTTCTATCGACTCAGGACAGCCAGTCTGTAGCCAGACAAGGAACAGAAACATCAGCTTCATCTAGAAGCTGATAAAGTCACAGGACTGTGTGAAAGACAGAGAGTTTCAGGTCTACTGATGTTTGAAGTCTGCACTATGGATGTATTGTATAGATGTATAGATATACTGCTAGAGAAGCAATCCTCCAAAATAAAAGTATCAAGGTAGTTTGGCAGTCCATTCTGTGGAAGCTACCTTGTGGTTAAATTGATTGCCACTGAAGATCCAGCAGCCTCAATGAGCATTTTTTCTTTCTTTGGTGTTTGTTTTTTCATTTTGGTTTTTTTTGTTTTGTTTTGTTTTGGGTTTTGTTGCCATTGTTTGTTTGGGGTTTTTTTGTGTTGTTTTTTTCTTTTTTTTCTGTGAATGCTTCATATTCCAACAGCCAAGATACAGGTTTCTACAGAAGGGTACAGAGAGCTCCCATCCGTATGAGGCAGGTTGGCTCTGGGCAATAAATGCACAATGTTGTGTTTAGTGGAGAAGCTGAAATAATAATATCAGAAAGCTGTGCTGGAGGGATCTCCATATTAATTTATGCCTTCGCTCTCTGTTCCTTGCTGATAGTAGTTTGCAGAACTGTATGAAGTTCCTTGTTTGTAAAGCACCACAATAACCTATGTCCTCCCCTATGAAGACAGCCTGAGAAAATTTGGGCTGTTCAGCCTGGAAAAGCAAAGGTTGCATGGAGACCTCATAGCAACTTGCCAGTACCTGAAGGAGCCTCCAACGAAGCTGGGGAGGGACTCTTCATCAGGAACTGTAGGACAAGGGGGAATGGCTTCAAACTGAAAGAGGGAAGGTTTAGATTAGATGTTAGGAAAAAATTCTTTACTGTGAGGGTGGTGAGACACTGGGACAGATTGTCCAGAGAGGTTGTGGATATTCCAATCCTGGCAATGTTCAAGGCAAGGTAGGATGGAGCTTTAAGCAACCTGGTCTAGGTGTCCTTGCCCATGGCAGGGGGACTGGAACTAGATGATCTTTACCCAAAACATTCTATGATTCTATGATCTTATGAACCCAAAACATGTTCCCTCTTCCATATTCTTTGTACATACAGAGATATTAATTATGAGAAATTTATAATTTCTAAAATAGACATAAGAGAACATGAATATATGTATGTTTTATCTTTACATTTTAACAACCCCCTGTTATCATGATTTTAAATCTCAGCTTGTATAAAATGAGTCACTTTAATTCATGTCTCTAATTTCACTGCATCTGCATTTATCTCAGTTTTTAATTTCCTATGTTTTATTTGGACTTCCAATATAATTACTACTTTCTGTGCCCAAGTTGTAGGAGTTTAGAAGACCTATGTCAACTCTGAAACTTATATAGTTTTGATCTGGATGTGCAGTGAGTTCCAGGTCTGGCTTTCTTGTTTAAACACAACCCCCCTCTTAAAATACCCTGCAGACAAACCCGTCCTTCTGGAGTGTTGGTCTAGTCTCAGTGCCTACTGCAACAAGCTGCATCACAGAAGTCGTGAACTGCTATACAAGGCTGAACTGTAGAATTAAGTCCTGAGCTCAGGTCTGAGCACAGCCTCTATGGCAGGACCCTCACCCACCACATAAACTTGCAGCCGCCTGGCTACATTCCCCCAAATCCCGCGTCTTGGAGGACTGCCTTCTGAGTTTGGTGCTTGTATATGCAAAGCAGAGGTTTCAAAATGACATTATGCCTTTGTAAATTTGAGATTCCCTCTCTGGATCTCAATAGAAAATACTGCACTGCCTGTCCTTTGGTGATGCTCTCCAGAGCCAGTACCTCTGTACCTCTCTGTACCTCTCTGCTCCTTCATGGATGGTGCTATTGCATCACTGCACTGCTTTCCTTCCTTCAGATTGTTCTGACTATTCCCATTACTTTAACATGATGTCTTTTTTGAGAAAAAAGCACTGATAGATGGCATTTCTTTTATTAATCTTCCATTCTAGTTTGCTTATAATTATAGCAATTATAGTATACCATGGTTCCAGGCCTGCAGAGACTCTCACCAAAGTGGTAAAGTTGTTTGTACCTTTCACTGGCAGCTTGTCTTTTCCATTGCTGGAGATATTTTTTTTGACTCTTACCTAAATTATGGGGATGGAGAAGAAAACAAAGCAGGCTTTCTCCCTCTGAATTATATAAGTGTCACTGGAGTAATATGATGATTATAGGCTGAAAAGAAACTCAAGTTTTTCAGTTCTTGTTAATATTTTTCATAGATATAAAATATCTACAGATCTTTGAGGCATCCATCAAGTTTTGTCAAGCAAGGATTGTAAGATGCACAGATTTACCATCTTAAACACAGAGTCAGAGACTAAGGCAAAATTCTTATATCTTAGTGTTAAAATAGGATTCTTAATCAGCTATTTGTCTTTACTGAATTTAACCTCAAACATTTCTAAGGAACAATGGTATTTTTCTATTGTCAAAAGCAAAAAGCAGTAAGATTAATAGGAAAGTGTGAAGGGTATTTAGGCATAAAACTAAAACCAAAATTGATGTGGTCTGAGCCCATAAGTATTTTTTATAAATCTATCTGTTCAGCTAAAGGAAAGCATCAACTCTGTCCAGAAAAATTACAGGGAGGAATAATCTTTCTCTTAAAATTCATGAAGTTCCAGGATCATTTATAGTAGGTAAATATTTCATTTTCTTTGCTTTGTAATTATTATGATAATTATTCTTTCAGAGAGCTAAGTGATGGAATCAAATTGGCAAAAGTAATAGGATTAAACTCTCTTGGTTTCCAGTTAACATTTGTTCAGTGAGAACACAGTACTCCAGCAAATATTTTTCCTTCTATAATATATTCTCCTGTCATGCATCTCTGCAATTTAAAGTGAAATTATACTAAGAGACAACACAACATAAGAGGGAAAGGACTAGACCTAATGTCTACCTTTGATTAGCAGGTGGAAGAAAGATGAAGGATGATTAGCAGGGGCAGATAAACAACAGATGAATTTAGGTTGAGCCAAAATTACATGTAACATGATACTTGGCTTTTGTACATTTCCAATAATTAGAATGAGACAGCCTTTCTCTGTTCAAAGATGGTCTAATCATGAAAGATTACACATTAGATATTGTATTCTACATTATTATATAATATATTGCATATATATCATTATAGAATAATCTGCATTATTATATAATACATATATTATATTTTACATTATATAAAAACAGGTAGATTAAAAGCAAGAAAATAAGAATATATGATGTTGAAATAAAAAGTCATATGTAATAACAAAATAAAAATAATTTGCCTTTCAGGATCTGGCATTCTACTGCTTTGTCATCTTGCCGACACCATTCTTTAATTTTTTTATTCTATGAACTGGTCATTTTTTTGTCAAAAACCCATTAATATACGCCAAAGAACAGTACCTTCAAAGCCAGCGGTATCTTTTCAAAGTGAGGCATTTGGAATCCCAACAAACGGTTTAATTCATTTGTGGAGATTATCTATTTAGGTGATGGAGATCAAAAAAATCTCTGCTCATTTAGATGGATTAATAGAGTAAACAACTGGAACAACAGCTTGGCAAAATTCGAAGTGCATAGTCAGAGAAGCTTAGTGTGGTGTTTGCCTAGTATTATTGCCTTAATAACAACTAGTCCCCAAAACCAAACAGACACATGAAGGAAACACGGGACATGAAGGAAACGCAGAGAGCTGCCTCCATGGAGCTTTAAGGTTCCCCTCTGCTCCCAGAGTGGCTTTCCACGGGACTGGTTTGAGCCCTGTGCCATTGCATTCATACGGCCCATGTGAAAAGTAGATGGTTAATTTTGTCATATTCCAGTCAGGAGATAAACGTTGGGAAACAGAGAATAAATAAATAAACTGAGAAACAAAGCAAAACAGCACTTTTGGAGTGACAGCTTTCTGAAATGGACAGCTACAGCTTGAGGCAGAAGGAAAGGTCATAAACCAGGAAAGGGAATGAGCCATTGAAGCTACTGGAGCTTCTCCATTCTAGATAAGGTGAGGAGCTGTTCTTGCACTGTCAAGAATCCCACTGTATCAAACAGGCATCCAAACATATCAAACAGATATCCAAAATATCCAGACTTCTGTGCATTTGTGTTGCTTTAGTCATGTCTGTGTGGTTCTGTTTTGCTCACTGCTCACTCACGAAATTTAGTTTTGGGTTTTTTTTGTCGGCATTGAACATATTTTGTTAGTTTCTCATCTGAAATCACACTAGTGATAGCAGAATAAAAACCTGAATCTGCTTTGTCATTGAGATATTTATACTTAAGAAGTTTGTGATTTTGCATTCAAGAGAAAGAGAACATTTTCTGTTACGACTTTTAGAAGACAGCTGCAGTAATAGCAGATTCCAAAGTCAATATTAAAGGATTTTTGCTCTTCTTAAGTTTGGAGGTTATATTCCATGTGAATAAATACAACATGACTTCTCTGTCTTAGAAAAGATATTTTGCAAGTACAGTAGGATTCTTCCAACAAAGGTCATAAATGTAGTAAAATAAATATTTTTTCTAGTAATAATTATCGATTCTGTTATTTTTCTCTTTCTAGTTGTCAATATTGCTCTCACAACTGCTATGCTAAAAAAGTACAGTTTGCAGCTACAGAAGTCAGACAGAGCAACTGACTTGTCCAAAGTGAAACAAAGTTCCAAATGCTAGTATCAATTATATGTCTGGAACAGCTACACCTGGATGCCGGAGTAAGACCTGACAACCCTAGTTAAGTTGTGGCTTTTCAAGATGTACATCGGGGTGGCTCAGCTGTTTATAGTGATTGTGTTGAATGGAAGATCTGATCTCAGGTTGTTTCTTTGAGCTGACTAAATGTTTCTTTTCCAACTCCATTTTTAACTGCATATTAAGAAAGAATATCTTACATAAAAAGAAAAACAAAAATATAGAGAAGGTGATTTTCTTTCACAAAGAGGAAAATAAATGGAAACTATGGAGTCACTTTAACACCAAAATCAAAGGGTTGCTAACAATAAGCAATCAGTGAGAAACATTTCACTCCTAGAGCCCTTTAATCTACCTGAGCATTTTCAATTTCCATCACCTGATTGGAAGCAAGACTGGAGACTGAGAAAACAGTTCAGACTTCCTTCTGAAGGCTTTGGGAACTTTTTAAAATGTTTCTAATGTTTCAAGTTAGAAGTCAGAGCACATTGGGCCTGTCTCATCCTCAGATCTCCAGATCCACTTGAAGTTAAAAGATATTCACTTTTAGTTCCGTGGTACTTATTGAGAAGATATGTATTTGATCATGTGTACTTCAAGAAGTGGATAAGCTTTTTAATTAATTCAGCTGTGGTTATTTTGGGGACAAACCGTTACTGTTATGATCTTACAGCTTTTAATAGCTTACAATGATAGAAGTTCTTAAGAAAAATCTCAAAAGTCAGAGTAGTTGTACCTGAATTTAAGACTCCACCTAGAGCCCAAGGTCCCATGGTAGTCACTGTGTGTCTGGGATTCAATACAGTTGCCTAAACATGCTAAGTTTGTGTGTTTGTGTCTAAAGGTTTCATTTTACCTCCAGGGCAAAGAAATTATAGTGCTCTAACAGTTTCTTGTTGGTAGCTCATTTTGTGCTTGTTTTGCTAGCAACACAGTGATTCCTTCTTTTTCTTCTTTTTTTTTTTTTTTAAATATTCAAAAAATGTGAGTCTCCTCTAGGTCCTTCATCATATCTGCAAAGCCCACAAGAAAGTTTTGGAAATACAAAAGTATCGCAAATTTTTTCAGGCTTTTGCAACTGACCCGACTCCCAAAGGTCCAGTGGTGTGTTTACCAGCCATGTGCTGATATCTCACATATAGTTGTTTTGGCAGGCTCCACTGACTGTATTGGCTGGAATGCCATGATCTATGAGATCTTAGACACTTAGCTTATATAGACAGCTGAACGTAGGTGTTTCATCTTGAAATGACTCCACACAAAGGGACAAATCAGTCATTGCTAAGTGACATGTTTATCATCATATGTTGTGTATGATTTACATGAAAAGTTAGAATAACACTTCATAATTAATTAAGGCCACCACCTTTTTTTTGTTTTCTTTTTTAAATAGTGTTCCTCAATCTAATTAAAAGTATGGTGAATGTGGAAATGGAAAGAAACACTTGAAAGGAGTAACTCATAATTTCCATAATTTTCACTGTATATCTCAGTGCCCAAATCCATAAAATAAAGGGAATTAAAATAAGTTGACACAGCCATATATAAAGACCATTATGTGTTTATATCTACTTTCTAAAGATAGAACATTGAAGAAGACACTGGGTATGAGCTGCAGAGAAAGGAAAACAGAAATGCTACTACCACTAGTTGAGGAGCTGGGAAAGAGAAAGAAAAGAAAGAAAGGAACTCTGGCAGACATTTCCCCAGGTCCTTTTGGGAAGACCATACTAAGCATCTGGCTGGTGATAATTCATACATCCATGACTTGTTCATGCACATTAGTAACAAGAATAAGCAACAAACATACAAGTGGATGAAGACCGAGACACACGGATCCAAAGCCACAAGCCTGGCAATGTGGAGATGCTGAGGAGCACAACACTTGGCTTTGGAGAGTGATCTTTGTCTCTGGAATCATTAGCTGACACTTACAGTTATGTGGTTAAAAACCAATCAGCAAGAACACAAAGGCCCAGGGAAGATCAGCAGAACAGTTGCCAGACTGAGGAACTCAGAAAGACCTACTTGGGAGTATCCAAGGGGAAGGGTGGGAACGCTGTCCCCAGTGGGAAGCCCACCAAGAACTAAGGACCTCAGAGCACCTTGCAGACTTCTTTACCCCTCTCTCTCAGAACACCTTGCACACTGATGGGGTTACTCTATGCACAGGTAGAGGCCTCACTATGGGGTACCAGGAGAAGCAGTACTTGAGGATTATATAAAACTTATTACAGGGTATTTTAAGGGAATTGTGGCAGGGCGTGAGATATTATAAAATGTTTAGGGGAAGAATGAAAGTGGGAAAGGGAGCTGTCAAGGTGCATTATGAAGGAACAAGCAGGAAACAACTGAAGAAAAGACAATAAAACAAACTGATCAGGTACAATTGTCTTTTGTTGTTACACTTGTCAGACTGAGATCAGTACTTCATAATTGCAGTTTGCATTGTCTTTTCATTGAATCCTCTTTCTACTTATCTTCTGTATGGGTATGTTCTCTATTCTGAGTGAGTATGTGTGAAAACTGATGAAATTCAAACTGAATTTGGCAGTAGGTACCAGTTACAAGGTACTTTTTTATGGTAAAAGAGACCAGCTACTGGAGCACAACTGCAAATCTCTGGGGCTTGTATGTCTGGGTACCAGCAGCTGGGAGGACCAGGACATCTGGGGAGAAGCTTCTGGGTAGGCTGAACATCTAAGGCTCACCACTGGAGTGATTAATATTTTGTATACATATATATATATTTTTTTCTCCACCACTGAATTTCCATCCCAATAGCCAGAAATCAAGAACAGGATCAGACCATCACAGTGTTCCTGTTTGTGTGAGTGCTGTGTCCATTTCTGTGGGTACTGGCAATGTACTGCTGTTTGTGCTGACCCAGATGGCCTGCTCTGACTGTGTGTATGGGTCCATGCACGTGTGTGTCTTGTGAATACATACTGAGCCTTGCTACTGGCTAGACCTTGGGGCACAGCCACAGCAACCTCACATCCATCAGGCTACTGCTTTCAACTGACTCAAACAAGAAATATGCTTGTCATTGTGGAGGAAGGTGGGACAATCCTTCAGCTGAGAGAATATGACACTGTCAGCTGAGATCAACAGAACTGATAATTCACCCACGAAAATGTATTCTTCTATTACACTTTTCCACACTTGACACCAGGAAGTTGACAGTTGATTTTTTTTTGAAGGCAAAGCTGCTTAGCTTAGCTTTTAATATTGGTCCTATATGGCTTTCTGTAAAAAAAAAATAAAAAGAAAAGTTTGAAGCAACAATGGCAGTATTTCAATTAACTTGAGTTTGGAATATCCAAAAATAATGGAGTGTTATTGCATGGAAGTCTGCAACTGTCTCCTTATTCTTGATATGAATATATCAAAACAATAGTAATGGGCTTAACTTCATATAAAATATTGTATGTTGCCACTTATAAATAAAAGGGCAAAGGAGGGCTCTAATGTGATTCACACTGATTCTTTAATATAAAGATATTGCATTTTTGGAAGGAGAGATATACTATGCATATCAATCTTGAGAGAAAGAAGCTATATTTGTTGGCACCGCTGCTGTAGCTCACAATTTTTCAATATGTCTGAGGAAATGGTGCTCTGTAGGAAACAACAATGCAAAGCCAAACAATTGTGGAAGCCCACAACAAATGTGTGTCTGTAGTGTAAGTACTGGAAAGGAATTATTCCCTCACAGGAATTATTTATTGTTCTGTTCCAGATGGCTTTCAAGGGTAATGCGTTAGGATTCAGACAAGTTGAAAAGTACATGGGTAATTTATGACACCAAATGTATTGTAGCTTGGAAGGTCAAAGCCATATAAATTGGCAAAACATATGAACAGTCTTGAAGAAACTACAATCCACTCTTTGGTATCAAAAGAAAAAGAAAAGAGGCCTTAAAGGTTCTAGGTCATGACATCAAATCCAGTGTTATTTCCAATAATCATGTAATAAAGATTTAAAAATTGACCTTACTTACCTTAAAAAAAACTAAACATTCTTTTTCTCCTGCAATTTGTAACACAACTTGGTTCATACGATTAATTGGATTATAATTAAAATAATCTAATATTCAGAACTCTCCTAATTTTTGTCAAAAAATCGTCCTTGACATATTTATTCTTGTGCCAGCATTGCCCATCAATATGCATGGGCGTTTTTTGACAGTTGTTCTTGCTTCTTCAACTATTAAAACCCCTTTCAGCTTTTTCTTTTTCTTTTTTACTTAGAAAAACAAGAGCTGTTTAGGCTTTGGGTCTGCACAGGTCTGTTCAGCCATGTACTGGTAGTGATTGAAAAGTTCTTCCCATCTCCACAGTTCTTGTCCCAAATATTTTTAAGCTAGTTAGTTTGCCACTAACTAGTTGTTCTGTTCTCAGCCTCTCAGTCCTTCATTGCATCAATTGCAAGAGCAAAAAGCAACACAGTTCTGCTGACTTACAGATTATTATCTTGAGTTGTTCCAGCTCAATGTCCTACAGTGATGTAAATTTTTAACAGGAAGAAGCTGATTGTTTTTCATACTTAAATATGTTGTGATTCTAGCAATATGCTTAATCAAAATTAAGCAGGGAGAGAGAAACTTTCTTGCTTTTGACGTGCATCCAGTATTTCAAGGTGTCTGCTGATAGAGAGGTAGTTTGGATAGTAGTCTGAAGAAAGGCAGTTTCAGGAACTGATAAGGGTGAATGCCTGATAACTTTTTTTAAAAAAACCCTATAACTACATTCCTGACAACAAGAGTTGTTTCCCCAGATGAAGTCTCCTGTACTCATTTAAATGGAATTGATGTTCTTCAAGCCTCACTTTTTCCCTGATCTGGGACCTAAATGCATTGTCAGACAAGATTGGAACCTGACAACAGCAGTGACAGATTTGTTCCATTTGTTAGGCCAGTTGTCACTCTTGGGCAGTTTTCCCATTCTCAAGTTATTGTCAGGATACAAAAATAACTAAGGTGAAAGAGAGTAATTTTTCTTCAGGATGGGTTATGGAGCTGAAATTTTTCACAATCATTTTGTTTGAAATGGATTTGTTTGCCCACTGCACTGATAGTTATACTCTTCTTTCTTTAAGACCGAGAACCTGCAAGTATGGAGTTTAAGAAGTCCATTTCCCCTTGACAGCTTTACCCTTATACAGGGAATGAAGTGCTATCTTCATTTTCAGCTCTTAATGGTGTTGTCTGTTTGCTTCACTTTGGGAATAATAGTTTCCAAAGCGACTTTGGAATCAAGCAGACAGGCAAACAGCCAGCTGACAACTATCAAGCAGCAAGCATCCTATATGTGTTGAGATAGACCACAGGGTAAAATTTGGCTTCTTGGGTTGTAATATGAATCAGTCCTGCTGTATGATCTTATTGATAGGTTTATAAAACTAGCTTATAACAAGTTGTATTTTTGGTCCTCTGGAAGGCAGTTTTGAAATCCCACTAATCTGCAGGTAAGACCCAAAATGACGAGAGATCTGTTACCACGCAGCTGTACTATGCAGTATTTGCCAGAGTAATCTCCACACCGTGGCACAGATACAACACCAGCCACAGCACTGCTCCCTCGAGGGGGGTTCCCTGTGTGGGGACCTTGCAGATTCAAAGCTGGAGAGAATTATCGGCAAGTGCTGCCACTGATGGTTTGCACTTAAAGGAAAATGTTGTGCATTAAGTTCTCTTACAGGTAATCATAGGCTGACATTTGAGGTACAAACTCTCTTTTTCAGTCCTTTCTGAGAAAAGGGCAGGCAGTGCTTAGAAAAGTAAGAAATGGAGAATGTTAATATTATGAAATTTTGTAGCACATCCTGCTTAGCCTGAATACTATGACATAGTCATTACACTGAGACCTACACTTTATATCCCTATTTAGAGGCTTCAACACCAGCTGCAGTGAAATTGTGTTGCAGCTGTCATGGCAACTTTCAATCAGAGTTCTGTGTTGTGTGTCATTATAACTGCTGTAGGGGATTTTCTTCTGTTTATAATTTACTCCCTTGGATGTTGCATTTTCATCCTTTATCCTCTTACATAAAGCAGTATGGGGATATATTACAAACTAATGAATATTATCAGTATTAATAGTGAATCCTTTTTTTTTTAAATATTGTTAGTTTTTGACAGTATGCATGTTATGACTGAGCATAGGCCACGTGGTACTGTTTGTTCTGAACAGATAAACAGCTGAGTCTTTTTTTTGGATTATTACAAAAGTAAAATCAGCATTTAATTTCTTTTTTTTTTCCTCTTTGTAAGATCTGCTTAATGTGTGCAGTTTCACTATTTCTGCTGGAAAAAGTCCTGAGATTAATCAAGAATGACATGAGATAATAAACAATGAAGAATTCTTTAAAAATGTTCATTTCTACTTGGATTTACTTTACTGTGTTATCCACCTTGCTCAATTAGGAAACGTTTTAGATTATAAAATTCAAAGAGAAAAACATACTTTAGCTCTCTGGAGCTGGCTATGGAAACACAGATTAACATCAGTCCCTTGGAAAAATCCTAGAAATTCAATTTGAATTTGATAGAGAATGATTTCCATTTCATAGGGCTTTTAAAATAAACATGTAGAATTTTACAGTAAGAGTATTTAAAATTCCATATGGATTCAAAAGCCTCCTCTCACACCCTGACCTTGCACATACACACACACAAACACACACATATAGATTTTTTTTTGCAGGTTAATTTTACAAAACTAAACAGAATTTCCCTTAAGGCCCCACCATACCTTCCAGGTTTAATTTAGCTTTTAAAACCACTCCAGCTCTGTCTTTATTCCTCCTTGAGTCTGGGGACTTCTCATGTCTCCCATCCCACTCATCGCTATGCAAGATTCTCTCACACACTGTCAGTTTTACTTATTTTGTTTTTCATACATGGCACCGAGTTACATGGATAAATTAGCAGAAACACTGATTTTACACAAACTTCAATAACATAAAGGGGGTTGTAGCTGAAGCGATTTATTCCATAAGATCCCCAAGGCTTAGAAAAATCCATTTTTATCTGGCTCTCAGACATTTTCCAGATCTAGTACCCCCAGACATCAATAACTAAACCGCTGTTGATTCCTGTTTGTACCATGAAATTCATTTTCTGTTGGAGTAGAAGGGTGTGGCTTTGAGTGTCTTCCAAAAAAACCAGTTACCTTCATTTTGTTCTGCTAATTTCATGTGCTTGGCAGCATCTTCACAGCCTGATAAGTGCACACTGCACCAATATAAAGGAAACTATAAAGTACAGCTGGTCCTTTGTCAAGGCACTGAACTTTGTCTGATTTTCTATTTTTGCTTCTTATAAGTTAGGAACATTTTTTAAAAAATGAAATAGTTATTTAAGCAATAAAAAGCTACATTTCTTGAAGCTTCTCTCTTCAGATGGGCAGCAGAAGCATGGACACGTCGGTGAGGTGCAATTCTCTGCATTTGTTTAATTTCCTTGCCTCCTTTCACCCAGGTCAAACATTGCACATGAAGGTGGATAATGGAGAAGGTACAGATACACCAATTCTTCACTTTCTCAGTTTCCTTTAGTTTGGACCTAAGGGTGACCTAGAAGATATTTGAGAAAAGGGTTGGGCTATCTGTACATACAGCTCACTCCAAAGGGTTTTGAATGAGACTGTTTCTGAACTCCCGGAAGGGGGTTGTGGTGAGGTGGGGGTTGATCTCTTCTCCCAGCCAACTAGAGAGAGGACAAGGGGAAATGGCCTCAAGTTTCACCAGGGGATGTTCAAGATGGATATTAAGAAAAGTGTCTTCCCTGAAAGAGTGATTAAGCATTGGAACAGGCTTCCCAGGGAGGTGGTGGAGTCACCATGACTGGAAGTGTTCACAAAACAAGAAACGTGGCACTTTGCCATATGGTTCAGCAGGCATGGTGGTATTTGGTTGAAGGTTGGACTTGAGCATCCTGAAATTCTTTCCCAACCTTAATGTTTCTATGATTCTATGATTCCCTGAATGACGCTATTACCAAGAAATGACACTAAATATTTGGCCATTTTTGGGCCAACGCCAAAGATTCAGGAACAGTTGGAATAGCTCAGAAGAGAGAATTCAGAGCTGTCTGTTGGCATAGGCAAAATGTGGTAAATATAACACAGATTTAAAATAAACTTCTTTGCTTATGCTGTAGTAATTCTCAGCTCCTCTGGGAGGAGCTTGTGTGCAAGCTACAGACCAGATTTTCGTTGGGAAAACATCTCTGCATTATCTGTGTTTAGTACAACATTCAACCTCACATGGTTCTTAATAGCTTAAAAGCTTCCGTTTGGCGAAGCAAAATGAACATCCAGTGTATATAAATTTTAAACAACATGTAGTAGACTTCTGAATTTAAACATCCTTATTTTTTAATCCAATATCCCAAGACATAGCCAAAAGGGCATAACTCCTGTGATGCTGAAAGAGCAGACCATAGGTTTGGTTACACAGCTGACAGACACTGACTTTGAAAAGAATTTTCTGTTGAAATCAGAATTTTGCACTGGGGATGTATGTATATTATGTTACCCATTAAGGTACATTGAAAATAGTTCTGGTTTTAATATGCCCAAAAGATATTTAAAAAATAAGGAAAAGACTGCTACATTATGTTGCTAACATCACATAAGTGATTTATCTGAGCATTTGAGGGTTTGTGTGTGAGGAGCAGTCTCAAGCATACAGTAACAGATCAACTATTTTTATTCATTCAACCAGATTTGCAAAATAACCACTAACTCTTTTCATACAGACCAATAGTCACATCTGTCACTCAAAATGGTTGCTAAGAATTATTTTTCTACTCTGACAGAAGAAAAACTTGAGAATTGTTTATTCGTTCTCCCAGTCTGGCAGTATGTGGTGTCCAAGAGAGGTGACTCACCAAGCAAAAGCTTTTAAGTGAAAGTTTGAAGGAAAACAATTTTATTTAATTCAGCACTTTTCCATGGAAATTTCATTCTTCTCTGACCCCCTTCTCAGCAGACCGATTTGTTGAAACTTTCTAGGGAAATTCAGCCTGAGGCAGACACCTGGTGTTCTAATTGCAAGTGTCCAGTTATAGTTTGGACAGGTAATGTGATTGTAAGTAGAATTTCAAAGTAGAAAACATAAGGCAAATTTATAAATTGTGCCACTGATATTAAATGTAATCTGCAAATAGTTAAAAGTCTGGAACTCAAAAATATGTAACATAGGTCTTTAGGTTTGCATGGTTAGTAAAATCCATACCTTCAAACGGCTGATCTCAGCATTAATTTTTAATCATCAAATCAAATAGAATAGACCAAAGAGTTGGATCACTACTGTTTGACTGTCATTCACTATCAAATCTGAAGGACTTTTGGGATTTTTCTGAGACATCAGTAGTTCCATTGTGAATATCCAGATGCTGGCTTGCACAAAAAACACATTACATTTTTCCCTACTAATACTTTTTCATGTAAGGAATTTCAATGTCAGATGCTGAGCAACCTTAAAGAATTACCAATGAAGAGAAACAGCTGTGAAACGTGAAGTTGTTGTCAACATTGCAGAAGTTTGAGAACTTATCCACTGAAAGTACATGGCAAAGGAAAAGTTATGCCATCAGAAGAATGGACTACATGTCATCTCATATGTATTAAAGTGTGAACTGGTGCCAGTTCCTTACTGTTGGATAAAAGTGCTCAAATTATGAAAATTTCCTTTTTGCTTTCTTTCTTTTTTTTTTTTAACTTGAATATTAGATATGTTTTCTAACTACAAGTTTAGTGGCTAGAACTCAGAAGGGAAAGCAGTAACCAAACACTTAGTTGATATGCAGCATATGCAACTCAAATAAGATTTTTAGGGAGTTTGAACCTTCCTCAATATTTTTATGTGGTCAAGAAAAAAAATCATCGCCGTCATTAAAAAAAAACTGAAAAAACAGCTTCACAAAGATCTCCAGAAGTCACTGAGAACCATGGAAGCTACTGAATGCAACATTTATTGAAAAATAGGACCAGGTTGATTCAGGCTGAGATTCATCATATATGACTTTTTCAGTACCTTAGCTTTAATTTAAAAGCCCTATGTCCCTTACTTTAAACTGAGGTGTGTCTCATAGCAGTATGGAGCTTCAAAAGGACCTAATATATATTGAAAAGCTTGTATGAAGCTCACAAAACCCCAACTGAATCTGCACATAAAGCTGAAGTATTTGAAGAATTATGCCTTAGAAATTATATCTTCTGTTCTAAAGAAAATTGGAGTGGGTTTTTTCCCTTTTTTTTTTTTTTTGGCCTCTCTTTTTTAATTTGACCATAGAATAAATTTTTTTATTTCTACAATATACTGGAGTTTGTTGTATGGGCTAGAATCCAAAATCTGTATCTCAGATAGATGCTTGACGTAAATTTGTACATACTTAGTCTAATGGTTCCGTAGGAGTTTGAGTGTGTTGAACTCTCTTGGCACAGATATTGATTTTGGCAAAGAACAGAAAATCTTTGCTGCTTTTCACTGACAATGTGAATGCTTTTCTCACTTCACAATGAGAACTAATCCAGATGCCTAAACATACCTAAGTCACTAATGTACCTTCGAATAACTCAGTCAAAGAGGAATTATTGGCACTCAAGAATCTAATTCAAAACACCTGGAAATGAATAGAAAAGCTTCTTCTGATTTAACTTGAATTCTTATCCAACATAAGTTAATGGACCAACTCATGCAAATGACTGTTACAGGATTAGACCTCGTAGGAGTATTTATTGTTTATTATAAATGCAGTGTAAATAGATCTATTTTTGATGTCTTACAAGAAGGATGAAGGCATTAAAAGGATTATTTTTAAGTCTTGCCAAAAAATGTGGAAGCAACCATCTCTGATGCCATACAAAATTCAAAACTTAATTACATCCTGTCCAAATACAACCCCATTCCTATTAAGACATACTTGTTTCCAATGAATAGACAAACCATTTTTTGTGAAGTATTTATTACTTATTTATACTTTTTGAAAATGACAGCTGCATTAACTTTACCTTTATTTGAATTCCTTTACATTTATTGTTATCCTATTGTTCTAAGTTTCCCAGGCCATTTTTATTTAAAATATGACTTACAGTCAGATATTATGGCTAGATGGGTACTAGTTGGGGCAAGAGAATATTCCTGATTGTAGATCTAAAATATTAAAATGGTCTCTAGCGTGGTATTGGTCTGAGTGAGCCAGACCAATGGGGCATGGCTTGGAAATCAGGACCAGTCAGAGGTTTGCAAGTATCCACGGTGACCTGGAGGCCAAGAGCATAACAGCAGAGGAACAGGCCAGGTGATGGCAGCTGCGACGAGAATGGCCCCATGAAGATCTCATGTGCTGTGCAGACACAACTGAGTGCTGTCAGTGACACCTCAGCAGACCTGGTCCTAGGTAAGAAACGCAAGACTTGCACAGGAAATCGTGGAGGAACTAGTTGCCATGCAAAAGACTCAGGAGGTTTGGCGGGAGAGAAGAGAGAGAGGGGGGAAACTTTCTGCCAAACACAGTTCCACACCATATTTTGCTGTGAAGGATGTGCTGTGCAAACTGTTGTTATAAGCACAAAAGCATCCAAATTTGTCAGTAAAGTTTTCATTAGCAGGCATAAATTGAACTTACTATGCATCTGGAGCCTATCAGACTTCACAAGACAGTTATGTGTCATATTTAACCTTCAAGATAGTGACTGATCTTCATAGTTGAAATCTCAAGGGACAGGTTTGTGAAAGACAACAGCATGAAAGTCAGTAGTCCAACTTTTCTTTAAAATGTGTTTTAATGGGGAATAATTCCACTAGACAAGTCAAACTAATCTCAGTTAAACTACTGGAAACCTGGAAACCAGATATCTTGCTGATAAACATCAGCTATACTGTAGTAATTTATTTAGGAATAATGAGATAATGATTGCTTCCTAGAAGAGACTACACAATGCCATGATCTAGAGAATAATGAGACAAAAAACCATAAGGGTTTTTTGTTGATTAGCCTACATTATGTTTACAAATTAATCACCATATTCTGAAGTTAAGTCTGTGTCATTCTGTCTAACAGCAGACACATATTTTGTTGTGAAAAATGCACAACCTCATCCAGAATGCCTTCCTTGGAAAGAAAAAGTGAGGATTAATGACTAGAAACTGTGATAACTTAAAGTGACAAAACACATCCATAGAGCTGAAAACTTATTCTGGGTTCTCTGCAAATGATGAATGCTTTGTTCCATAGTGACACTTGGCAAAAATCAGTGGAACTATTTCAGCACCTGAAATTGAACATTTCTCTACCCACAAGAGTACAGGAGTTCTGGTGACAAATCCTGTCTCACCTGTTTCCTTCTGTCACAGCAGAATGAACCCACAGTCCAAACCTCCCAACCCTGTGTTTGCTTCCAGAAGAGAGTCCAAAACTCAGGTGCAAGTGCCATAGATAAAGTTGTTTTCAGTCACACAGAGATATTTGCAGATGGATTAACTTATTTTGTTAAAGACAGGTTGATAATTTGAATGTTGACTCATTCTTGGATTTTCCTTCTTAAATATGTGTGAACAGAACAATTTTAAATGATTCAGCACTAAAGACCTGGCTTCACATCTATTTTCACTCCCCTCCTTTTTTTTCTTTACTCTCTTTTTATTTTTTAAATTTTTTTAAAAAAAATTTATTTAGATATCTTGGGTCATTTTAATATACAATATTTGATTTATCAAATTTTTCATTATTAAAAGCAAACTCAAGAGTACAGCTTAAAAGCTACAGTGATAGACTGTCAAATTATAGGGCAGAAATTGTCAGATTGTGAAAAGTTTTTGTCATGTGTTTCAAGACAGAAAGCCAATCTCTGTTTTATAAAGCAAGGCAACATAATGTTTACATATTAGATTTTTAAACTTATTTCTCCACTAAGACTTTTAATAATGGATGAACTTTCAGGTTATGAAATATTAATTCATTAAACAAGGATATGTAGAGTCTGAAAGCTTCACTTTTGATCTTATTCTCCAGATGTATCTCAGCTTTCCTGATTTCCGTTTCTAAATCTGATCCCATAATAAAAAAGACCATCTGCTTTTTATTTTCATACTTTCTTATGTTTGTTAAAGCAAGGGAATCATCCAACTTTCACAACTTTTGATTACATACTGAGCATTTAATGTTTTCTGAAAAGGAAAAGCATAGTTTTATAGTAGTGCTTAGGATTGTGGCAGGTGCATTGTTTTGACTTGACAAAATACAATTGCTTCTGGGATTTAATGTTGAACCATGTGCATAATATGTTGCTCTAATCATGGAATTTCATATTAAAATTATTAATGCCAAACCCCAATAACCCACCTGCATACACAGTTGTTTTTCTGTTCTTTTTCTTCTCCAGCTGTTTTTGTATGATTGAGTGCCATTAGATAGGATATGACCATCTTATAAGAAACAATCTGTCTTTTAAATTGATCATGGTCATTGGTCAAAGGGATCTCAGATAAGTTGATATTTATGCAAAATTTTGATTGCAAAAAAGAGAACGATGTATGGGAAAAGCAGCTAAGATATAAGAGATTGGATA
The DNA here is from genome assembly GCF_001604755.1 of Lepidothrix coronata. Taxonomy (NCBI): domain Eukaryota; kingdom Metazoa; phylum Chordata; class Aves; order Passeriformes; family Pipridae; genus Lepidothrix; species Lepidothrix coronata. The sequence continues at coordinate 1,435,488 of NW_016690200.1, forward strand.
GAGTGCTCATATGGAATTGGACTCACTCTGATAAAGCATTTAACCATTACTGTGGTGCCACTGCAGGTGACTGGATTACTGTGTAGCATTACTGGTATTCGCTTCAGCATTTGTATATCTTATACACTGTACAGAAAGAGTGCTGGGTTAATACAGTCAATATTCTGAGCAAAAAACACCTGAGCCACCCCATAGGCCATGCTGTATAAAACCATTCAACACTTCAGTGTGTGCGCTGCTTTTTATAGTTATACCAGAGGTGTATTAGACTTTTCAAACAAATCACTGACCTCTACAAACTTGTATAATGGTCTTATGTTTTTAAGATTTTTACCTAGATACTAAAAGTTTGATATGGAAAATTTCCAAGTTAAATCTTTACCATCCCAAGAAAATCTACTAACCAGCAGGTAAGAGCCAACGCTGAAAGATTATTTCTTGAAGTGGGACAACTCTGCTGAGAATCTCACAATGTACAAACATGAGAAATCAAAAGAGAGGGGCTGAATTCAGAACACTCTCTGAGGAGAGATGTGAGCACTAAGATGCTATTCATAAACTCTATGTGAAAGCATCACCAGACAAAGTGTGTAAAGTGTAGAAATGGTTGTACTGAGGATTGGATTCCCTTTTCTGGGACAGGTCCTAACCACTTGGACTCCAAAGCCTATATTCCACCCAAGCTACATATTAGTGTTATAAGTGCCTGTCTGGATCTCATCCCTAACCTGAGGATATAATGTTATTAGCTCGAGCCTGCAGTGCCTTGAGTTCTGTGCCAGATCCTTCTCCTTTCCCATTCCAAACACACGAATGACACATGCGCACTTTCTGCGGTTTGGCAGCAACTTCAGTCTGAATCTGAGCCAGGAACACAAACCGTGCTCAAGACACCTCCATATGCCACTGGTTACCTGGTTCATGGCCAGCTGGACTTGAGCTGCAGAGCTCAAGGTGGCTGAGGGGAGCAAAGGATCCCGCCTTGGTATGGGGTGGTGCTCAGGTTTAGTGTCAATTCTCAAGTGTAATCTTAGTCCCATTGTAATTAACAACTAAACTTTCTTTATGTCAATAAGATCAAAATTACTCATGAAACAGCATGGAGTAATAGAAAAGAATCCACCAGCTTGGGCTTTGAATTGTTATATCATTTATAATGAAGTGGTTCAAGCTTGGTGGGCATAAATTATACTTTTGTTTGTGTGGTACCTTCTGAAAGATACCTTAAAAACACAGGATAAATTCTTCCTTTTCTTACTTGATGCATAACAAACACTAATCTCCATTTTTATGTAGTTTATCAATGTCAATAATCTGTTGAACATGCAAAGCAAGAAATGGGACAAAAACTAGAAACGGTGAAGACGTGAAAACTTGCTTTACCTTTTAGTGAACTCGATTTCATCAGCTTCAGTTATATGGCTGTCCTTGGGCCTAATTCAATGCAGAGAAATGAAGTAATATTGCTAGATGGCTGTAAACCTCAGGGACATCCCCTAAGAAGGGAATGATGGCTCTTAAGGGAATATCAGGCTTTATTGTTTCTCTATTTTTTTGAACACCGTGTTCTTCAACTCTGAAGCAGCACCAGCATTCAGTATTTTACTGCCTAAATTGGGATTGGCTAGGTAACTTGGTTATTCTTTACAGATATGCACTATAATAGTCTGTTGAATTTCCATTTCTTGGAAGTTATTTTTCTGATTCAGAATTAGTCCAGTGGAAAAGGAGAAACATTTCCAAAGGCTTGAACCTTGAGGGAGAAGACACAATTAGGACTTCTACAAGCAGTATTGACAGCCTATAAGATAAACAACTTTAAGAGCCTCTCTAGAACAATTCAGAGGACAGAAAGGCAAAGTTTTTTCTTCTAAAATGTTAATTCAGACAGAAAAGAGAGCAGTAGAAAGACTTTTTACTAGGGCATGTATTGACAGGACAAGGGGCAATGGCTTCAAAATAAAAGAGGGTAGGTTTAAATTAGATGTTAAGAAGAAATTCTGAGGATGATGAGGCAGTGGAATAGGTCACCTTGTTGTGGTTGCCAGAGGACTTGTGGATGCCTCATCCCTGGAACTGTTCAAGGCCAGGTTGGACAGGGCTTGGAGCAGCCTGGTCTAGTGGAAGGATCACAGGACACCATCTCCAGCCTTGCCACAGCCCTGCCCTGCCCAGCCACGGGCCAGGCCAATGTCCCATCTCCAGGGAGATGCCTGAAACCTGTAGATACAGCTGTCTTGGTATCCCCTCTGGCCCTCTCTGCTACAGACTGTGCTATCCCCAGAAGCCCCCGCCACCCCCCAGCCCAGGAACCTGCTGGCCCCCACAGTGCCCTGGCACCGTGTGCCCATGGAAAGGTCTGATCTTGATGTAGAAATAGAAATGTGACAACTAGAAGCTAATGTTTCTGTTTTCCAGGTGTTTTACGGGCAGTTATTGTTGATGTGAGAAAAAAGTGTAGTTTATTTTTAATACAAAAGAGACCAGAGTGGTGCCTCCCCTAAACTCTTACTTTCCCTTGGTCTCACTCCTTTCAGACCAGCATCTTTCTCAAAAAGTATTCCTTTATAAGGAAAGAAGTGGATGCCTCAGTATAACCATTTATTGTTGCTGGAGCTGAGGATTTGATTTGTGTTTGGGCTTATATTTTTTTTTCTGTGGGAATTTTCTCCATCTCCCTTCTAATATTTTACTTATAAGGCATTTTTGTTACATTTTTGTCCCAACTTGCACCACATGGCCCGTATCTCAGAAGCAACACAAGCTATAACCACCTGCTCTGTGTGTTCTGAATGGTCATACTCAAGTTTGAAGGGCATTTAACACTTAGCAACATGATGAAGCTAAACTTTTTGATTAGAAAATTTCAGGATGAGCATCATTGTTAAAATTATCATCTTCCACTGGGGACCGACCCGCAGGCTGGCTTAAAGGTTTCCTGCAATAAAAAGTGCAATGAACTCATTGTCCTGGCTGCCAAACGCCGGTGTGAGGCCCTTGACAGCATGATGATATCAAAACTGCAAATAGAAGCAATTCTCCTACCAGACTGCAGCTTCCGGCAATGTACATAGCTTGATACAGTCATTAGTTTTTATGCAGTTTTAGAGCTAACATTTTACTAGAAACCCGATTTTATTCTGACAGAAGAGACTATTAGGGACCCCAAGCATGACAACTCTCTAGAGTCCTTCCAATTGAAACATGCCATTGACAGAAGGTGATTTGCCTTCAGAGCTATATGCTTGTACTTTGGTTGGTTTGAGAATTAAAAAAAGAAAAAGGAAGAGAGAAGTAGCTTATCTCTACTATTTATGGTTAATGCTCATCTTAAAAGTTTGCAGAAGAGTCTTCTCTAAAGGCTGTGTTCAAAGGATGCTTTGATTTTTGAATAGGTAACAGCCTTGAGTTTTGCATTATGCAAGGACAGCTGGCAAAGCATGTGGGCTGTGAAATAAGCGGGAGGCTTGATAAAATCCATCCTGAAAGAGAAAACAAGGTTAGGAGCAATGAGCTGTGACTGACTAGAGCTGTGGGAGCTTGGAAACCTTCCCCCCAAATGCAAATGCTTAAGGTTACTTATCTGGATTGTCTGTTAAAGACATTGCGTTCTCTGACAGCATGAAAGGAGGGAAGATGAAGCTCAGCCCCATCCCTTGCTGTTCTGCAGTGCCCAGAATTCATTCCCAAAGAAAGTGCTCAACTTGCAAAAGCAACTTAATTTCTACTAAGGAGGGGAATACACTGTACTGGAATAAAAATTTCAATGCAGATTTTTTTCTCTTAATATAGACAAAGAAATATATTCTCATATAAAAAAAAATGTCATAGATGGTTCAGGAGCTCACCTTCTGGCCTTTTAGGATACTAGGCTCCAACAATAGTGCCTCAGAAGAGGCATTTTAGCACTACACAACATACAGGAGTTTCTGTTTGCTGTGCAAGCCCCAGAAGCCAAAATTAGGTCAGATAACTATTTGTCCAAAGAAAACTCTCAGTATCCATTTAGTCACCAAAATGACCCAAACATCTAGCATTTCTAGAGAACTTTTTTACTCCTCCTATTTCTATTACTCCATTTATTGTGAATTTTATTTCCTGAGGTCTCTGAAACCTGTCAACAATTTCTCATTTAAATTTCATGAGATGAATGAGGAAAAGAGGATTTTGTCTTAGCCATTACCTTCCTGAAGAATGTCCTGGAAACATAATGTACAAAAACAATGTTCCCTCAACCTCTTATACCATATTTATTAGGGATTAAATGGCAGAAATGGATTTAATGTAAATGTAGTAGAAATTCTGAAATCTTAAACATTTTTAAATATTTTTCCAGTAAAGTGACAGATAATAACTGACAAAGAGACTTTGTTTCTCTTTCCTGTGAAGGTTGTATTGATCACCTCAGCTTACCCTAACACAGTTGATATGAGCTAGATATAACATTGTTGTCCTGATTAAACAATTGGATTGCAATCAGACAACTAACCTCACAAGAAATTAGATGGAATTGATAGAAAAATGTAGCACACCTGAAATGAAAATAAATGCTAATGGATTGATGGAATGCCATCATAAAATAACAAACAAAATCAATTAACCTTTAAGGAACAGTAAAAGCAGGATGATTCATGTGTTAAATAGTGCGTTACATTATTAAGCTCTGACATTGTTTTGTGAGTGATAACTTACATGAACGATTTTGTAGAATTTTTTTTGTATACTCGGGGGTAATTCAAGCATTTGCAGTAAAGTTTATTTTGTAACTAATTCTAATGATTTCAAAATTACTTCTCAATTTATGCTGCAAGTAATTTATCTTTCAATAAGAGGTACATGATAAATTATTTTTCATAGAAAGTTTTAATTAATGGGAAAAAATCTTGAAATTTTCTTTGGCTTACTTGGGGCATTTCTGGAGAATGCCAAATATACTTCTTTGCAGAGATACTGTGAAAATAGTCAAGGTGAATAGACACAATACAGTCACAGATGTTCAGAGGTACACAGGGCCCAGACCAGGTCAAAAGCTGGAAGCACGAAGTACTGAATGCAGGCATATATGGGAAGGTGCTGCTAGGAGCTTCCAACTCGACTAAATAGTGAACTACTTTTGAGAAAGAAGCTGCAGCTTCCAACAGTGAGGTGTGATATGATCAGTGAAGTAATCAATTGCATTTTGTCTCAGAAAAGAATATCTCCTGACTTCTGCTCAGTTTCTATCAGAACATTTAATCTCTGCTCTGCAAAAGAAAAAGCTTTCTGTCATAAACCTTTGAAAATATATAAACCTTTAAAAAGTTGTTTCAAAAGAGATCATACTCTGTATGAATGCTTTAGGGAAACCATGTGGAAAGATACACTTTTATTAAATAGAGTTTGATTAATCCCTACCAGAGAAGAATGGAACTGGTAGATAGTGACAGTATTAAAAAATAAACTAAACTGACTTGCCAAGGAAACATTTCATGGTTGAAAGACAAAGACAATTTCTGAGTATTTTCCCATTCCAAGGATAATGGAAGGACATGAACAAAGTAGATTAGACTTGATTAGATTGTGTGACTTTGGAAAATAGGAAGGAGATTTGGAAAATATAAATACATGAAAATGATAATGGTATTTTATACTTACGAAGGATGAAATCTTGCCTATAAGAAGTCTGCCCTTTAATCTGTGCCATTTAAGTAGAAGAAAATATTTTAAAAATTCCTACAGTGTAAGAAATGTGTATTTACAGAAGAGCTGGGATTTCATGGAATAGTTGTAGCCTAATTTTGAAATATGACAAAAAACATTTTTTTTCTCTTAAATGCAGTTCCTATTAAATTTAATAGGATCCATAAGCACACCCCCAAAGGCAAATTTGGGCAATTGAAATGATTGTCCTTCTGCTACCATCTCTTGAAGTAAAGGGCAATTGCAGGCCAGATGACTAACCACTACGAAGATTTTGTGTATTCAGTTAGGAAAAGTTTCCAAAGAGCTATTTAGAAGAAACTACCCTGCATGATATAAAACTGCATGAAAAACTGTCAGTGTTAAAACTTTAGCTTATGAAACAGTGGATCAGACTATTCACACTATAATCAGTACACTTCATAATATCTTTGCTTTAAATATCTGAAAAAGCATCCAAACAATTAGCCTTTTTTTTTTTTTAATCGACAACTTTTCTTTTAGTTTTATGTTGGTGGGAGCTGTATGCTCGTATCTACAGTTACAAAGGTTGAACTGCATAAATAGGATTTTCTACATTTTTCAAACTCTTCATATTAATAAGAATGTACCAAAATTTAAGCAGTTAAATAAGCGGAAGGGATGTGCCAGCATGAAAATATAGAGGCATATAATCTTAGTCTGCTGAATACACTGATAGGTTTCCTCTTGTATGGTTGGAACAACTGCTACAGAAAGAGCCAGATTTTCAGGGATTTTGTGAAGTTTTAGTGTATGTGTTCTGTATTAAGAGCAAATATTCCTCTGTATGAAGAACAAATATTATTTTTGGCATTCAAATCTGTTAGTTACATTTTGCTAAATACATAAAATGCACATCCATTTCTCAGAAAATTATAGAAAAGCTTATAACAAGTTTATGATATCTGACAAAAAGTACCCATAAACAACAACAACAACAAAAGAAAAACAAAGAAAACAAAGCTATCAATCTCCACCTGTACAGAAAAGTTTTCAAAGGTGTCTGTGAACATCGTTGATAAATTCATTTCTCTACCACCTCCAAAACAGACAAATTTTTAACACCGTCAGTATTGTCATTCACTCACTATTTAACAGTGATATAAAAAATATAGCTGTCTTTCTGAACTTGTGTATGCCCCAAAGAGACTCAAAGCCCGTTTTCATCCCTATACATGATGTGGTGGCAACAAGTAATACAACCTGTATGGAAAGAAGTTCTAACATCTACTGAGGATTTTCCCATGATCTATGGAAACTGGGGAAAATACTGTTTACAGATATCTTTTAACTACTGGAAAAGACATGGTTTCAGGAATTATTAAATAGTTAAAATGCAAAACTGACTTCTGGCTAAGATTATGCAAGATATCTAGAAACTACAGCTACAGAAAAACATCTGATTGGCAAATCAAATTAAGACCATGGGGATACAGTGAAGTGCTTTAAAAGCAGTCTTGAAGTTTTCATTACTTTATCACTTGAAGACAGGAGGAAAGTAAGAGCAAGGAGTATTTTCTTGTTTTAATATTTTTTTTAGATTCCTTTCTTTCTGTTCCTTTTTCAGTCTTGATATCCTTTTGATAAAAAGGTGTTTCCACAGTTCGTGAACTGTTCATAATGTCTGCAGTTTTCATAGTGTCTACAGATTGTGCAATGGAACTTGTATGAAGTAAAAGCTCACATTCAAAAATTTACCCTATTTATGACCTGTTCTTTTGTATAAGACTCTTCCTAGTCCTTCATACTCATACAGACTCCCTGTTCACAGTGTCAGCCAACAGATCTCAGTAATTAGGAAAACAGTAGTCAGCTTTACTAGGTACACAGCTGAGGGATGGTGTTTTAACCTTTGCCTCTGGGGGAAAGTCATATATAAAAATATCCTGAATTTGTTCCAAAATCTTTGAACTTTCACATGGGACTGACCTTAAACTCACAGGCCACTACGAATTGAGTGTTTGAGTTCACCTGTCCCTTTGTCACGCTGTTCTGTTGATTGTCCTACACTGTCACAACAGTAAGGAGAGAGACAATACTGTAAATACTCAGAAGCTTAACGGATTCATAGGACAAAAGCAATTTGCTGCTCCAATAGTAAACTCTACTAACAGTCTGAATTTTAGAGTTATTTTCCAGATGATGGGAATAATTTAAAGGCTCAAATTGAGTGTTTCAGATAACAGATATTTCCTTCCCTCAACCATCAAATGGAATTACAGTTCATATGGAGGTTCCTCTTTCTGTAGAATAAAAAAAAATTATTATAGTAATAGTTCAATGAACAAAGAAAAATATTTTACATATTTCAGATTATGTAGATTTCTCTACTTTTTTAAAGTACCTCCTTCCCTGAGAAGGAACTCTCCTAAGCAGAGAAATGATTGGAAAGATCATTCAGAATAAGCACAAATAAATTATTTAAATGTTATATCCTTTCTTTGAGAGGTTGTTGTAAAAAGAGAGTGAATATAACTATTGTGGAGATTATCTTGAAAGGGAGACATGGGAGAATATATTTTTCTTTCTCAATTTTTACTTAAAAATTTGCAGAAGTACTTACAGTTCCTGAGTTTTCCTTGGTCCTGCTGAATACATGCTCTCTAGTACATTGTTGATTCTTAATTTAGAGTTTACAACCCAGAACTTGATTTTCTACATGGGACAGATCTTTTACATGGTGCCTCTCTGTCCTTCTGCTGGAGGGCAGGAACTATGTGTTTGGACAAATATTAATGATGTATAACATTTAATCTAAATCATGCTGTAAAATTCTTTAGAAGAAATTGTGTATTCATTGCACCAGTTTCCTCTAGGGAACATCATCTCTTCAAGGACGTAACACAAACCGTTATCGTGTTCAAACTGACATGATACAGTGCACTTCTTGCACTGGCTGGACTACTCTATTTTTAAGGAAAATCAGTACATTTTGGACACCTGCAGGAATATGACATTGTCTCTGTCAAACCCAGCATCTTAGAATCACAGAACAATAGAATGGTTTGGGTTGGAAGGGATCATTTCATTCCAACCTCCCTGCTATGAGCAGGGATGTCACCTTCTAGATCAGGTTATCCAGGGATCTTGTCCCTGCTCCACTAAATTCTCCTGGGTGCCATGGGGAAGATGGGACAAGGGGTGGCCATGTGGCTCAGCTGAAAAGCAGTAACATGCTGGAGGTAATGTGCTGTACAACTGATCCAGAGATGGGGGCTCCTTGCAAGGAGTTGAGCTCCTTGTCTTTGGGCAAGGCCCAGGTTCCCTCCCAGCTTCTGGTAGACATAAAGCTGGGTTCCCATGGCTTTCCTGCATGTAGACAGGAGGAGGGATTGTGCTCTCATTCTGGTTCTGAGGCTTCAGCCAACCTCCCAAAGATAGGCTTGACACTGTGGTCACATATTGTAATTTGCAGAAAAAAGACATTAGCAGAAGGATGTGCACATAGACTTTTACAGATGAGGCAAAGTGCCTCAAAGTGCCTTTGGTTTTAATCCTAATCTATTTATTTGATTCAATAGAGAGGGTTTATAAGTTTTATTTGTTTATAAATATCTCCTCCATCTTCTCAAAGCAACAGCTTCCATTTATACGTATATTCCCAACTAAGTAATGTGCTAAATCATGGACATATTAGAAGTGGCAAGAATAGCAAAAGGAAGCTTCTGTATGCTTTTTGAGATAGCTAGCTGCTGAACTTCCAGGGAGCCTCATTTCATCAATAAATTGCTTTAGCAGTAACTCTTAGAAATTTAGAGATAAACCCATACTGTAGATAAATCCTACATAAGAGGGAATAGAATTACAAAAGAATGCAGAGTACCTTTTAAAACCAATTGTCTTTGTTCAGTTTGGCATAGGAGTGAAAAAATGCCAATCTTAGAAGTGTAGCTATTTGATTTAAAAGGCAGCTATGTCATTCACATAAAAAAATTTAAATTTGTTAAGCCTTCTGTGTTCTTTTTTAATTAAAAAATATCAGTAGACTTCATAGGCTGATGAACATTGGCAATTCACTTATTCAAGTTATTATGGATAATAGCAATATCTTTCCTTCAAAAATCACTGTTAAATGTGCCTGGGGATCTTGAGACTAACTGTTTAGCTAGAGGGGAGGATCCTGTCCTGGCTGCATGCTGGTCGCTGGAGGTGCCTCATCCACAGAATGAGCTTTCTGAGGGGAGGTTGATTCAGGAGCAGCAACAGTTGCACAGCCACGAGTCAGCCTCAGCTCAGGAGTCTAAGGCCAAAGCTGTCAGACATGCTGATGCAGAGAAAAAATGAAAACTTCAGAAATTTATTATTCTAATCCGGAAGAGCAAAGTACTATCCATGTTTATCTGCAGAAGAAGGAACATTTCAAATACTGCACAACTTTATTGAAAAATACATCAGCAATTTCAATTCAAATATCAGTAAATTCACACCTAAACAAAACTTCAGATTTGGCCCATGACTTCTATGTGAATACTGAATTAAACTTTCTGAGAATACTTTTAAACCTTTACTTCAGTCTTGTGCAATTTTACAGCATGTTTTCTTCATTTTTCAGAAGTGACCCTTTACATTTAAATTGGGAGCGATACTTTTAATACACTGCTCTACACTGTGACATTTTAGTGATGAGAACGCCAAGGGACATTGGCTTTTATTAGGGAAAAACAGCAGCCTTAGAGCATGGATATATTTTTCTGGTGTTCCAATTCAGAAAAGTAGGGTCATTCTGGCTTAGACTTTCTGAAAGCAATTGAGATAGATCACATAAATGGGAAAAAAAGATGCTAGGCTGTGTTTTAACTTTATTTCTTCTACTCTTTTCCCCTCTGTCTTTGCCTGTGCTTGGCCAAAAAAGAGGCAAGCTCTTCAGGGAAGCTGTGATCTCTAGTGTCACAATTTCTAACTCCACAGGGCTTAATTCTGTTTTAGCATCTATTTAGCTCACACTTTTGAAATATTTGAGGTGTGTTTTCCCCTAAGATAATGAAGATCTTTTGCTGTTATGGTTTATTTCAGGAAACCAATATGATGTGCTCATCTGGCTCTCTGGCAAATACTCCTCACTGATTTCTGGTGGCAACAGTAGATTAAGAAGGCAAAGAAGACTGGATACCATGAAATAATGATTCAAATATGAATCCAACTTGACTTAATATTTCCTGTTCTATGTCACTTGAAAGAAAACAAAACAAAAACCCCTATTCTGACCACTAAACAGTAGCACAAATTGTATGTGGGCTTCGTAATAGAAGTGATCACCATCCCATGACTGTTCTTGGGGAACTTGGGCATCTGAGGACGTGATGACCTGCACACACTTACTTTGGGGACATCTAAGAACTACACTTAAATATGAATATGACTGAATTAAATTCATTGACAGAATTAAAAACCCTGCAGTGAGTGCTGATTTCAAGACTAGGTTTGAGGAGTTCCAGAGAAGAAAGTAATCAGCCTTTGAAAATTTCACATTTATCCTTTTCTGTGTGGAAGAGGACAATTCTGATGAACACCTTTCAAAAGGGATTAGTATATTACAAGAGACATTTCCTTTGTTGTTGTAATGTTGAGATTTTCCTGTTACCTGCAATCAGTATTTTGAAAACCAGCTTCTTTATTGCATAGGTCTTTTGTATATCTCTTCTGGCCTGTGCTGGTTTACAGGTAAACTGGCAAGACAAATGAACCCAACTCCAAAGAGATTATAAATCAGAGTTACAATTTAAAAAAATATAATACCATAAATACAATTATATGGATGAACAATTAGTTTAACCCACAAAACCCAGATGCATAACCCAGTACCCTGAGGCATGAACAGAGTGGTGTTCAGTGGCCCCTGTGCTGAGCCCCACGTGGTCCCCCTGAGGCCAGAGTAAAAGGAGAGGGAAAACCTGTTGGTGAGAGTGCTGGTTGCAGTCCAGTCGAGGGTGGTGATCGCAGTCTGGTTGAAAGTGGTGGTCACAGTGAGGTCGAAAGCAGTGGTTGCAGTCCAGTCAAGGTTCTGGTCCTCCTCTGGATCCAACAAATGGTACTAGAAGTCCCAAGACCCCTAGATTATATACCCTCAGGTTCAGGCAGGAATACCCAGTACCTCCCCCAGGGTGGGGAGTTCCACAATGGGTGATTACAAGTTGTAAGCATGAAGACAGGAGCATCCTCCTATCTCACAGACCTCTTAACACCCAGCTTATAACCTGTGAGGCCAGGTGTGCTCTGGGCAGCTGCTGCAAATGGTCTGTTGTTAACAGTTCCTGGACAATGACATGGAGGGGGTAGAATACACAGTTTGAGTTACACCCACACAGGGATGAACTGGTCCCAGCTGTTCTAACTAGGACATGGCCTTTCACAAGCAAATTGCAAACATGCAACTGTTTGCCGTCATAAATCAATAGGAACATGAGATACCTTTTATTTCTAATTTTCATTAAGATTTACGGTAAATCATGGAAAAGGAAATCTTAAAGGCTAATTCTATAATTGATTTTATAGACTGTGCAGCCACAGGAATAATGATTAACTTAAAAAACTGAATCAGATGTCAGTAATAATTTTTTATTAGCTGAAATTAAAGCAATTAATAATAATAATTTAAATAAGTAATTTAATCAGGTGTGATGAAGTTCTACCACCATATGTCATATGGATTTGTTTGTTTTCCCTCAGGAAACCTGTTACTATGGGATCAACTATGCTACAGTTGTTCCCTGTTCAGCATTACCCTTGTTGACAAAAAACAAGAGAAAAAATATTCATCATTTTTGATACATAAATGCAGGCACCTCTATGCTGTAATGTAGGTTTTCAGGAACAACCACCGCTACCTCTTACTAGGAAGTCTGTGAGAGACAATAGGTTCAAAGGTAGGAAAGTTTAGGAAAAGCCCTACCTGAAGATCCACATGTCTGTTTAATTAAATAAATTTGTAAAGAGTGAGAAGTGTGAGACGAGCTGAAAAGATTCAGCTTTTTCTTTAATACTAGTGAGTTATAGAGCTCAAGTAAAAAGAATTTATTAGAACATCTCAAATCTTTCTATTTCTTCTGCCTCTGCAGTGAAAACCAGACTTCAATGCCCACTTGGATATAAGGAATGAGGCAGGACCTCAGTCTCATGAGTCTCTGGTTGGAGCCTGTATCTGTAAGCAAAATTTCTAGCTACTTGTTCTGAATGCTTGGAAATTTGTTCTTGGGTTTCAAGGTGAAAATAATTCTTGTTTAAAATGTTGTTTTCCAAGAACAGATCCCAGCACTTCAAAACATGTACTGTGTTTCTACTCCATACAGAACTAAAGTCTCTGGGGAATGAAGACCAGCCTAGAGATGTCTTTCACAGGTGATGCATCTTGTGAATAATGATGCATTAATAGAAAGTATTCCCTCCACATGAGCCAGTTAACATCATTACAAACACATTGAGATCACCAGGTACACTGCTTAGAGCCAAAGAAGATCTTACCTAAATCAGCCCCCTTTCATTATATTTCTGCTTGTTGATAGGCTTTGTTGAAAAAATCTTTTCATATCTTGGAAAGAAGAAGTTGTAACAGAGTTCAGAAATAGATTATAAATAAAATATTGAAGTGCCTAGGCTCTAGCAAAACTGAAACAAATAAAACAAAGATCAATGATAAAAAAATTCAGTTTTGTAAAAAAAAACCAAAACCCTAAAAAATTGCAAAATCTCTTCTTTCCATATGGTTTAACATAGCTTGTATCGAGACATCCTCAAAATGTGTCAAGAATTACTATTGTGGGCATATTATACAACTTGGCTGTTATGTGTTTAACCTTAAGAGAAGAGAGAAAGACTCTCTGAGGATGAAAAGTGAACAAGAGCTTCACGTTCTTTTGAGGTACATCAACCAGAAGTCAGTAGACATCTGAGAACGTTCACACACACACACACACACACACACACACACACAGCCTGCCCCAGAGTTACTATTTTGCAAAGTCCAGCTGCCATGTTGGAAAACTGCACAGTGAGGACTGAACTCCTTGTGCAGCCTTCCTAGCTGCTTTTGGAAATGTCTGTTAGGGAGATGAGAACCCTTCTGTATCACTTCAGAATCCTCACAAAAAGTTATGATTTACCTCTCTACTTGCTCAGGGATCTTTGCACCACACCTTGGTGCCTGCAATAAAGATCTCCTCAGCTCTCACTGCATCTTGTCCCAGGTTCTTACCAGCAAAGGCAGTTAAACATAGTATGACATTTCACAGGAGTGTGGTGCAGTTCTTCCTAAACTCCTAACATGCTGTCCGCTGAAATTATGAACTTCCCACGCCTACCCCAAAATCCACTGACAGGAGCTCTTTTTGAGAGATATTTGTGCCACCTCCTCCATGCTGTTCTCATCTTCAGACATGGAGAACAGGCTAGACTCGTCTGCTTCACTCTGCAGCTCAGCATCTACACTCTCTCCCTCCAACGACTCTGAGATACCCTAATTAAACTTACATAAGTTTCTTCAAGATAATTTTACCAAAGGCTTCTAGTCTCTCAGTTGCAATTTCTATTGTGTCTACAGCCCAGCACAACTAAACCTGGCACCATCCGGGTCATGTTCAAGCTGCAGCTCTCTGGATCTGCTTAGGAGCAAGACTTGTAAGCAGGTATCAAACTTTTCAAACAGAGATCGTCACCTGAAATATGAGGAGCTCTTCACTGCTTCATTACCAGCTCTTTGCAGAAGCACTGGTTAATTCAAAACTTGTTTGGATAAAACTGCATTGCAGTTCTATGAAACTCTAGAGTTATAGATAACCGGCTTTGGTAAGCTTTTCCTGTGACTGCAATAGAGGCATATTTTGACATGACAGTATAATGCCACTGTCTGATCCACATAATCTATCCCAGCCTAATGTATTTTTAGTCTTTAGTCATCATGGAAAGGGATAGTGACAAAATTCATCAATACCATGAGTCTTGCTGCTGAGACTACAAAAGGGGACCTGGTATGCTTGACTGAGAGTATGGCAGCAGTTTTTTTGGTTGAAGTTTGTCCCCAACACTTAATTAAGAAACTGAAATATATGTTAGCTGGATAGTCTAAATTTTTAGACTTTTATCAATTTTAAATATTTTTTCCTTGTACATCTTGTTCTCATGCTCCTCTTTGGACAAAGCTGATCACCTGTAGCTCAATTTCCATAACATACAGTATTCTTTCTCTGAAAATTCTCTCTATTTAAAGAAATAAGTACCAAGGGGATATATTATCTCAGCAAGTCTAAACCAATATATGTTTTATAGTGCCTCACAGTTCTCTGTATATTATCAGCCATCCCATGTTTTATGCCTATTATGATAATGAAAAAGATATTATTAAATATTATGACACTTTATTTCTATAAGAAGTGCTAAAATATAAATATAATGATTCTAAAGGAGACATCTCTTGAGAACAACCTCTAATAGCTACAGCTGACAATATCCTATGACACGTCAATGGAATTTTATGCTATGCAAAGCAATTATCCAAGAATCATGGAATAAAAATGCAATTTTGTGGCAGAGGCAAAATTCAACACTGGAAGCACAATGTTCACTAGCAGTGTGTGGCATGTGTATGGCTTGCAAGCTGCTCAGACATGGGCTATTTCTATTGTCAGGTGCAAAATATCTGATTTTTGGGTCTTTTTTCCACCTGTTATTTTAATGCCTGCGCCAGTGTTGAAGGTATTAAGGCATCTACTTACCTGCTGGAAATTTTTTAGTGAAAATTTTGAAAAACAACTATGTTTCCTTTCAGTAATCTTCTGTAAAGGTGCTTATTAAACATCATGTTATCCATTATGCAGGCATAGTTTTCTATGTCTATTTAGATTATAAACTGATGAGGCTGGGGATTACTTTATGTAGTTCTTGCAATGCAGATTTTGAAGATTTGAAAATATAATCAGTTAAAAAAGTGCCTACTTGCTTCCTTAGACTGGGATTTCAACTAATAATATTCAGAGTGACACTAAAGAGATAAAAACAGCAGGGAAGGTCTTTGTCAGCATTTTGCATGGAGTAGAATACAGTAAGAGAAGGAAATTTAAACAGAAGCATAGCTTTAAATGTTATATATTTGATGCATGTGATGCTCGATATTTAAGTAGTGAACATTATTACTAAACCTACAATTTGAATAGGTAACATGACCTAAATATGCCTCTGGAATGTATTTTTAGGAGAGTTTATATGAAACTGCTGTACAATTTCTGTGTTAATACAATACTTGAAGTTTAAGGCTCTTAATCGCCTAAAAATTTAACTTTCCTTGAAAGTTATCTGCAAGTGAAACACTACTTTCATTACATGTTTTATTCTTATCTACACTGAAAAGGTTCAACTAATAGCTACTTAGAAAGGGGATGGACTATTGTACTGAGTGTTTACTCTGTCTTTGTAATTCCCTTTGGATGCAATTATATGAGGATAGAGGTGTCCTTTGAACTGCTAGTAGAACTAATTTACTTTGAAGTAACCAAAAAGAAAATAAAACCAATAAAGGTATAACCATATAAATATGCAGCTCGAGAGGCAGTGAAAAAGTGCACAGAAAAGGAAAGTGTTTGTATAATATTTTCTAGGATAGACTGTATTCAGTCTGTTCTCTCTCAGCTTGGTACAATGCAGATCTTGTTGCTTTAGGGCTAGACATAGGGATATTTTCCTGAAACTATTTTAGATATGGATACAGATTTCACCTCATATTTTTTGCAGAAGAGAAATGTATTCAGCAATACTGAAATATATAAAATACATATTATATAGAAAATAGAACTTTCCAACATAATGTTGATTCCATTTTAAGATTCATAACTTTTCACTTATAAAACATCAATAAAACACTTTTTTAATTTGACATTTAAATTAAAATTAAACTTCATTTTTAGCCTTGAATCAAAATTTACTTCTGCTTATTTTTAATTGACAGAATTGTTCTTGTCCCCACTGAAAGAAAATATTTACACAACTGCAGCATTAACCTTCCAGCAATACAAGTCTTATGTTGTCAGTGAAGATTTTGGATTTCAGTGCCACCACAAAGGCAGCAGGTCTCAAGATAAACATTCTGTCTGAAAGCTGAACCAGAACTTGGGTACTCTATTTTTCTCAGCTTCCCTTGTCAACTGCCACTCATTTATTTTTCCTTCTCTTTCTCCTCCTTCCATTTTTCTAATTTCACCTCCTCTTCCCCATTACCATTTTTCCTCCTTGGCCTTCAGATCTCTTGCATTTCACTGCTTATTTACACATGTCGCTTTGCATTTAGCACATATGGTGAAAAACTAACCATCAGCAGAAGCTGTGAATGCCCAGTCTAAATCTTACTGGATGTGAAAAGCCCTCAAAGAGCTTTGGATCATGACTCTGTGGAAAAAACTGTACTAAAATAGCTTCTGGGTAAATTATTATCATAGCAATCTCTAGAGAAATCTCAGCTTCCAAAATTAACTACATCTTAGCTCCGACTCATTAGCTATAGCCAAGTCAGTGAAGAAGATTGACCAAGGAAGACATTTTTGTGTTGGCACTCCTTTGAAAGCTTCTAGAAGTTCACCAGCCCTATTTTAATCTTTTACTTTGTTTTTATGCATTTTAAATTCTGACAAACTATAAGTTGTTCTATTGTAGGATCATTAACAAATTACTATTACCATATTGCAGTTGCAGACACTCCTATGAATTTCTCCTCAGCCTTGGAGACAAACTCACGATCTTCTTAATTTCAGGTGTTCAAAAAGTGAAAGAAGGAATAAAATGCCATCAGCTCTTGTTCTGCAGATCATCTATAAGTCACTGGAAATGTGGGAAATGCAGAAGGGATATCTGGCCTACATGACTCTCTGATTATATCCTGCCAGTGCTGAGTTGCCATGTTGCAACTCTCCTCCTTTTTTATTTTTTTTTTTTAATTTAATACCTTTTCTTGGTGTGATTTTTCTCTTAGATCCTGGAGGTGCTATTTTTTTCTGTCTCACAATATTAGTTCTCCCTTACCTGGCTCTAGCCTGTGAAATTTCTCAAGGTTCTTTCAACTGTTTAGCGATGTCCTCTGAGGTGTGAGCCACAGCTGCCCAGCTGAGCTGACACCTGGAGAGGTGGCAGGGAAGTGAGACCCTCGTGGGTCAGATGATGCCAGAGGAGGCAGAAAACTTGAAACATAACCACACCTTAGAAAAATAGACATCAGGAATAGAGAAAATAATTTAAAGATATTTTTAGAGCATGGAAAGTAGTGACAAATTTTCTCCACACTCCTTTTTCCTGAAGTCATTCTTCTTGAGTCTATACCTTTATTAATCCACTGATTATAAATACTAGTTTGCCCAGAACTTAAGAAACCAGTCCATGCTGGGTTTCACAACTGACTAGCATTAATGATATAAGAAAAGTAACCTGTAGACTCCAGCACAAACCTCTCCGTTCAGTTAGTCAGTAGCTATGGTATTTGTACAGGACCTAGCAAAATGGAAGTGAGAGGTGTTTGTTTTTGAGAATCACAATTCAATAAATGAACAATAAAATCAACTTGAAACTTTTTGGTAAAAGTATAAAAGCCAATACTTTTAAAGGTAAAAGAATACCTGAATTAGATGATTGACAATAGACATCTTGGCACCACATTCTAGCTTAATGTACTGTAATCATGCAGCTATTTTCAATGACAAAACACAGCTTGAAAGTGTCATTATGGATAAAGTAACTGTTTGAGCTTTTTTTTTTTTATGTTATCTAATTTAGTAATACAGAAAAATAAACCTAATATTTTTGACACAGTTAGGTCTAATGTCCAGAATTTGCATTATAACCTTGGATAACAAAGATCATGACTAACACATCAATCTTCTTTAATTTTGGAGCACAAGCACATTTCACAACCACATAGAAACTCTACACGTATCATCAGAAGTTCTGCAGAAAGCAGAAGTTTTAATACCATTCCTCCTGCTTCCTACTAAGGGTTTTTTCTTTTTCTGTGAAAAGAAAATAAATCTTACAGAGAAGAACCTAAACAGGGGGAGAAAGAATACAATCCATGTTTTAACAAAAAACTATAGTCAGAATAAATATAATCAGTAGGGTTTTTTCTTTTATGTTGAGCAGGTCATCTGCATGTGCATAAGGGGTTGAAGTACTTTTTTGGGACATGTCATCAACAATTTTTGCCTCCAAATGCAGCTCCCTCTTGGATGAAGGTTGCAAGCTGTTGAATAATGCACATATCCATTCAAAAGGCTGAGCAGATTCCTGGGAAAGGTTTTGTTAGGTCTGTTAATTTTTTATTTTGCCATTCTGTGCCTTTGCTGGCTATAGTCTGCCATCTGCCAAATGTCATTCAGAGATTGCTACATTTCAGTAGTGCATGAAATTACTTTTGTCTGCAGCTCATATTAGCCTATTTGTTTTGCAAAATGATTGGGATTTCTTGAAGATGAAAAGCCTTACATGTAAGGGATAGTCTCTTTNAAAATACCAGATCTCCTGAGTCCAGTTATCTATTTGACTACATCTCTGTTTAAAACTGATTTCTTTTCAATTGCCATAATGAAAGATTTCTAACACAATTTACTGAAAATGGCACCTGACAGCCTGTGATATTTGATATCACACAACCAATTCTATCTCCTAGTGTCGTAGTGTCTTGTCATGGGGGATGAGTGTTCTCTAAACCCAATATTTAACATGTGTGTTCCCCTGGCTCAAACAACTACTGTTCCAGTACACGGCCCACTGTTTCAGTGCTCACATCATAAGGACAAATGCTTGCTAAACTTTACTAGTCCTCTGTGGGTTTAAATGTGATGGAACAGATGCAGCTCTGCTGCACTGGTACAGTCACTGGCCGTGGCCAAGAGGATTGGTTCTACACATCTCTGGTTTTGTAAGTGACTCATCGCTGGAATGGACTCCATGACAAGGTACTCAAATCCAGAAAGCCTGACAGAGAGAGAAAGGCAATCTGTTTCAGTAGTGTGAAAGTGAAAAGAACAGATCTGATGATATTCTGCAGATGTCCACACAGGGGGAATGCTTCTCTTGGTGGAACTGTCTGATGTAACATATGAGGCTGGATAGTGACCAGAAAGAAATCACATGTTTTGAAAAAGAAGTAATGAATCACTGGTACAACCTGTCTTGGAAAGGAGGAAAGCTGAGACTCCTCAAAAACAGAAAGACTGACTGAATTTTTTTTAAAGTAATTAAATCTAAATAAAAAAATTCTAGTTTTAAAATGAAAAATTTTAAGTATGAAGCAGGAGCTCCTTTAACTTACTCTTAGAGATAGATCAACTGCATTCGTAATGTCTAGGTAGCAATTAAAATGATGCTTACTGGCCATTTTATTTTCTTTAGCTTTATCCCTCCCCCTTGAGTGAAAAAAGGCCGTTTGTGCTCTGGATAAAGTGATACACTCCCATCATAAGAAGATTTTACACCTGATTTTGTTTACCTTTTTAAATTATATACCCTAATAAAAAAAACAAATTATGAAGTCGATGTGGTAAACCTATGGGTACCTTTGGAAGGATGTTGCAGTAACTCAGGTATTGGTTGTATCTGGCATGAAAATGCAGGGCTTCCTGATCAGCTTTTTGTCACTCCACCGTGAAACCAAGCATGGCATAGCACTGAACAGAAATTTCATTCTTTAAGAAATATCCCTCAAGATATTTCATATGCTTATTATCGTAGTTTTCTCCATCATGGAAAACACTGCTGCATCCCCATTGTTACATACTCAGAGCTTACATATCAAACGTAATGAATCTGTTATACCATCGGAAATGTAACACCTGAGGCACATGGTGACACCTGACATGCTATTTCAATATCAAACATTAAACAAAAGTCCCAAACGTTCATCTACTCTATGTATCCAAGAAATTACAGAAGTTTTGCCTTCAAAAAAACTGTTGCTTTATGTGTTCTAAGGAATTCAGTTTTCATTGCTATTTTTTCTAATTTCTGTCATATCATTTTTTCCATGTTTGAAACCTCCCTCTGAAGTCAGGAGAATTCTTCATTCCAAAAATGAGAGAGCATTATAATTATTTTTCATTATCAAAGTCTTGTTTTCTGTCGAAATAATATGTGCTTTTGTGATTGCATTGAAACTTCATTTATCATAGCTCTGCAGCAACAGATGGGAAAGCTGGAAGTGACAAGAGCATGAAATTGTAAATCCTTGTGCTTGAGATGGGACAGGGAAAAGATTTTTTTTTTTTAATTTTCAAATTAGAAGATGATGAATAATGAGCATATAGAATTCTAATCTGTCTAAAACATTTAAATGCAGTTGTGTGCCGCATTTAATTGTTGGCAACTATTTTTACTACTATTATTTAATGTATAAGTAGGGCGACATGGTATTTTGTAACATGGCTGTGAAGACAAGAAAATGTCTGCTTGAGTTCCTCCACCTCCCATCTCCCACAGTGGAAACAACAATTTTTTAAGTTGTTTTGTTGATGTAGATATTGCTTTAACACAAAATTTCAATAACAAAATCAATTCAGGTCAGATCAATGATAAAGATCACTTGAGTAACTTTTGATTATTGATCATATTATCTGGTTTACCTCTACAAAAAACTATCAGGGCCTAACACACTGGTTCTCAATTATAGGCAATATTTGAAAAATAAAAACAATAATCAATGCAGCAGCTGTGTGTTTTCTTAGTGTAAACTTTTTTATTTACTAATTTATTTCATCTGTCTTGTAACAGATACAGAACATGCATAACCTTCCCCTTCCCTTCCCTTCCCTTCCCTTCCCTTCCCTTCCCTTCCCTTC